>NC_052501.1:74825845-74901302 GCF_016617805.1 Bactrocera tryoni
ACAAATATATTTAAGAAGCTTGTGTGAAATTTTCAAGTCGAACAGTCGAAACAGAGAATAGAAAATAGTTTCGTAGAAATTTTCCAATGGTTTCAGCTTATCTACCTTGAGCTTAAACTTACCCTCTAGTCGGCTGCATGTCCCAACAGCCGCCTTTTATCAGGCTTTTGTCTTCAGCGCCTGCTGCTTGGCTTCTTCCAAAGCCCTCTCTTGTTGTCAAAGTTATATTCTCGTTAACCTGCTCAGCAGAGCGCGAAAACTCTTCTCTTCCTCGTTTAAGCTGGCAGCGCATTCTTGTTCCACGTCTACATAGAAAAGTCAACGACCCCAAAAATCTCAAGGAACATATTTCAAGCATCATCATCAACATATAAAAAAAGCTTAAAAATACACCAAGCTTTTCGAGGTTAGAAAAAATCATGACGTTATGGGGCAAACCGGATTTGAGATTCAATCTCAGCATTAAAAACACCAGATTTGGGGAAAGGAACTCCTCAACGATTGTGGACCTATGTATGTCATTAATCGGCCATAAATTTTGAAAAATTTTGGATTTCCTCTATCACGTAGCCGATCTCCAGGAGAGCATCCTGACCTGAAAAAAAAAATTTAAGTTGTGTGAAAAGTTCAAGTCGATCAGTCGAGCAGTTTCGTAGAACTTTTCCAATCGTTTCAGCTCCTCTTCCTTGAACTTGAATTTGCCCTCGGATCAGTTACATATCCCGTCACCTTGTATTGTTCTTTTGCTTTCAGTCCCACATTGCTTGTCTTCTTCCGGGGCGCTCTCTTGTTGCCACTGTTGGAATCCTTGGTGGTCTGCTCAAGAGACCGCAAATGCTCTTCTTTTTTTCAGGTTTAAGTTCACAGCACTTTCTTGGTCCAAGTCTACACGGACCACGGCGGCTTGCTATATCGCTGTGCCCGCCGGTGGTAACAGTCATGTCTCTTCTTCATTTGTTCATTGTTTTCCATATGAAATTTTGAATTTGGGAGTATCTATCCCTAGCGTTTTATCTATAACTACCGCAAGGAACCTCATTAGCAATGGGTGTTTCATTCTTCTATTTAACTACATCTGAGGTTCCATATAAACCAGTTCGTCTTCTTCTTTCTTGCCGTAGACACCGCTTATGCGGTTATAGCCGAGTTTACAGCAGCGACAGAGTCGTTTCTTCTTTTCGCTATTTGGCGCCAATTGAAGATTCCAAGTGAAGCCAGATCCTTTTCCACCTGGTCTTTCCAACGGAGTGGAGGTTTTCATTTACTTCTCCCGGCAGGTACTGCGTGGAATACTCTCAGAGCTGAAGTGTTTTCAGCCTACGCGACCATAAATCTTCCGCAGAACCTTTCTCTCGAAAATTCGTAACGCCGATTCATCAGATGTTGTCATCGTCCATGCCTGTGCACCATATAGTAGGACGGGAATAATTAGGGGCTCCTTGAGTTTGCACTTTGTTCGTAGGCAAAGGACTTTTCTTTTTAATTGCCTACTCAGTCCAAAGTAGCACCTGTTGGCAAGAGTTATTCTGCTTTGGAATTCGAGGCTGACGTTGTTATTGGTATTGATGCTGATTCCAAGATAGACGAAATTAATTCATTGTCCACCACAAAGAGATAAAGGATTAAATACATCGGCTTTCGCTGGACGTCGGATACCTGCAATGCAGCTGGAGACCACGACATTGCAAGCAGCGACAAGATTTGGATTTTGATATAATCCAGACACCAAAAGTTCATTCTAGAAAGTATATTTTTTGTTGTAGCGGCAGAATTCTGCAGAGCTGACAGTCCTTGGCCGGATAAAAAATCAGGATCCGTTTCGGTTACGTTGACCCGACTGTCGTGGGAACGGGTCTTAATGACGTGTTAGTCATCAGCTTGCCTTCAACTCCAACCTTCACACATATTGAATCAGAAGGTGAACCAGACAAAAGTCGAACCATCTTTCTTCCGATAAATGTAGGGGAGACGAACTCTGCGCGTGGGTTTCGGTTAAAAAATGTGAGGGGAAAATCGAGCAATGATAAGCGATACCATTAAGTAAGTAATATAGCTCAGCTAAATGTCTTGTGTAGGAGCAGTGTGCTCTAACCACAAACTCAAATCTCTAAGAAAACTTACAAAGCTATAGTTGTGCCGTTAATAAAGCGACCGCTGTTTATCAATTTTGTTCCTGTTTACCGCACACAACGCAACTTTGTTTTGTTTATTGGCCAACAGCAAAACAAAAATGCCACCGGCATTAAAGCGCGTGGGTATTCATCATGCCGATCGGTGCCGGCGCATATAATTTAGAAGACAGTAGATGAAGTTATTTGGCCGCCACACAGTGGCACTTCCTGAGGCAATGTGGCTAAGACAGGGGTTGGCGCTGACGTGCAGACGACGGCTGAGACGATGACAGCGACGAGGACCGTCAACGTTGGCGTTCATCGCAAAGCAACGGGTAACGCGCACATTGAGTTGGCAATGCCGCTGCTCGCAGGCAACGTGGCGGTGGCACCAGCATGGCGGCCTAACATCAAAGCAAGCGCCAAAATGAAAATTATTACAAAGTGATGTAGCATGACTAAATATAATTTTATGTTTGTGTATACCAAAGTTTCTGCTGTGCGGCGGCAGTTGCCGCATGCCGCATGCCGAAAGCGAAAACAAAACAGAAAAAATCATTGGGGCCCACAAACAACCCAATCAACTGCAGGAAACACTGCGCGTGCATGCACAGCTACTGGTGCAACTGGTAGCTCGTGTGTGGGGGAAAATGCAAAGAAAGTCTTTTGTGTGATTATTAGTATTTGAATGTTGCACATGCAACACAATTTGCATATATGTATATATGCACGCGTGTGTGTTTTGAAGGAATCACCAGAAAAGATGTTTTCGCGTTGTTGACGTGCAACATTGACGTTTGCATAATTGTTGTTGTTGCCACAGGCGGTACATTGCCCAGCTCAAAGGCATTAGCAGAAAACGTTGGAGATATGGATACATACTTATATATAGTAAATGCCATATGCATATAACCAATTGACCGTTAGTCTACTCCACACTCCATGAAAATGCAATATTAAAAAGAAAAAAGTTAAATCCGGTGGCACCGATGACACCTTCACAAACACAAAATATTCCTTAAAAGAACTAGATTTGGATTGGTCAGTCGTCGACGTCGAACCTGCTTCGTGTTTGTTAATGTGCGTATCTTGGCTGCAACAAGATAGTGGTCCGAGTCGATGTTGGGACCTCGCAGCGTACGCACGTCTAGAACACTGGAGACGTGTCTTCCCTCTATCACAACATGATCGATCTGGTTGGTGGCTTTTTGATCCGGTGACAGCCAGGTAGCTTGATGTATTTTCTTGTGTTGGAATCTAGTATTATAGATAACCATATTTCGGACGCCGGCGAAGTTGATCAGCCTCAACCCATGTGGAGATCATCGTGAATTTACCGACCGTTGTGCCAAAGATATCTTCTTTGCCCACCCAGGCATTAAAGTCGTGGCGGGGGCAGTTCTCATAGGGCCACTCCAAACACTTATAGAATTCTTCTTTGGTCACATCGTCCTTCTCATCCGTCGGGGCGCGGACGTAAATCAGCGATATGTTGAAGAACTTCACTTTGATGCGGATTGTGGCTAGGCGTTAATCCACTGGGGTGGGGGACTTGGCGACGGAGTCTTTCTCCCACCGCGAATCCCACACCGAATTTGCGCTCCTTTCTATGGCCACTGTAGTAAATGCCACAAGGACTTACTCGTCTCAGTCCTTGTCCCATCCAACGCATTTTTTGGAAGGCGGTGTTGTCAGCCTTTACTCTAACGACGATATCAACCAGCTGGACCGCGGCACCTACTCAATTAAGGGACCGGACATTTTAGGTGCAAGCCCTCAAATCATAATCCTTAACACGTTTGCAGGGATCGTCAACAAAAGGGAGTTCACTATCCGAGGCTGTTTTTTCCTTTTCATTGATATGGTTTTTTACGTAGCGAGTCCCACACGCTTTATACGGGAGAGTTAGGTTAGATGGCTGATGCCTTTAGTTTGGCGAGGGATCTCACTTAGACTGTTTTTTACTGTCAGATGAAACTTCAGTAGTTGAATATCAGCTATCGACAAATCGCACTGAAATGATATGACAAATCTATTAGGTGTTTTTTTTGTTTCACCTGGATGTTTCAAAGTATGATATTCGAGATGTTTTAGATATGATCTGCCAAAGGCGTGGCATTCCAGAAGTAAGTGTTGAGTTGATTCAAACTCATCTACTTCCAAACAGCTTAAATGTTATCACATGAGTCCCGATTACACAGTATCCGCCTGGAACAACCAAAGGAAGTTGGACTTAGCTAAGAGGGAAGAGTACACTAGGACTCTTACGAGTTACCCTAGAACAGAAAGACCTTGCGACGGCACAGTTGCTAGTAGTTGAGTAAGACTTGCTGAGCTGGTCTGAGGACCAACAATTCAGTAGTGAACAAGAAGAAGCCAGCGGTGCTTCTACCTGTTCCCATTCCACGGTTATTGCGACTGAAATACCTGTCCTTGCAAGCTGATCGGTCTTCCAGTTTCCTGCAATAACGCTATGTCTAAGCACTCAAACCTATGTAAACCGTACGTGAAAGTCATAGTTAGACTTTTTAACAAAATATTACTGTGTAATCTTAGCCCCATATACGCCCTGCTAGTAGAAAAGTACGTCTCCAAAATTAAAAAAATATAGTATATGTAAAGAGTTGTTGAAAGAGAAACTTGGGTTCGTTGCTTAAGTCTTTTGTTTTTCACTCTCGGCTATATTTATATCCTTAACAGGGCTTATATTGCGTAGCCGAAAAAGTCTTTTCGTATTTTGTCAATAGATGTCGTTGTAGTCGTATATCTCCACTGCCAATAATCACATTGTGTCATAATATATAGTGTTGGAAAGGTGAGATTTTAAGCTTCATTTGACCAAAAAAAATTAAATCCGGGAAAGTTAAAAAAAAGTAACAGCTATTCAAAAATGAGTAAAAATAAAAATGAAGACATTCGCTAAATTTTGAAATTTTTGTATAAAAAAGGGAAGAATGCCACAGAAGCAAGCCACCAATGAAATTTGTGAAGTTTACGTAGACGATGCTATATCAGTTCGTGTAGCACAACAGTGGTTCGCTCGCTTCCGTTCTGGAATTTTTGAAATTATTTATTTAAAAAAATATTGTCAAATTTTCAAAAATGAAAAAAATTAAAAAAATATAAAAAAAAATCGGCCCACTCCGGGATAGTTGTCAAATTTATTGTAGTTTTTTTTGAGGAAGAAACAAAAAAAAAAAAGATGGCGAACTTTCAAAAAATAGAGAACTTCCAAAAAATTACGATTTTACTTAAAAAACCCGATTATTTTATATAATTGTTCGTGTTAATTTTTTTTCGTGTATTTTTTCGAAAAGTTCATTCAAAAACAAAAATTTAAAAAAAACGGTCCCCAAAAGTCAATTTCTACAAAAGTTATGGCTATTTGAAAATAAAAAAGCTTTTTTTTGAGAAATTCATAACTTTTTTTGAAGTTGGACAAAAAATTTTGAAAAAATTCTCAAAAATGTTTTTCAAAGGGTAGAAAAGGATGGATAAGTTTCAGCAAAATCTAAAGCGGTCGGTTTCAAAAGTGGTCGATTTGGTATTGAATACCCCATATAAAATATTTATAAATGAAGAATCAAAATGACGAGCTGAGTGATTTAGCCATCTACTTCTGTCTGTCTGTACGTCTGTATATACACGCACTAGCCATATATTTTGAAGATCAAACTGACATTTTGCACAGTCTTTTTCTCCTTAATATGTTAAGCTATTTATTTCTCGGAACCGTCGATATCGGCTTCATTTTTTCTAAGAATATTTTCAAATATACATACACACAGTTCACAGACGGTTATAACCTCTTAATGCGTTTTATTTGAAGAAGCCTCCTTAGGACTTCATTTTTATTAGTAATAAAAGCAGTTTAGACAAAAATTGTGTTAAAATTTTCATTTTCTAATTAGCATTAAATATGCGCTGAAACCCAAACACTTCCGCTGTTTTCTCACCCCTCCTTGCAAGGCGTCGAGGTCAAAGTGGATGCTGTGTTGTTTGTGGTACTTCAATAGTGACACTTTATATGGTGATTTACAGCGGTGATACTCGTACAAACAACCATAATACTAAAGAGCGATATTCCTACAAACAACAATAACACTAAAGAGCGTTTAAAGTCATTTGCCCTTCAATCCTTTTTGGTGCAGCCGCAAATGCACTTTACATGTAGCCGAACGCTAAGTACAATATTTATTAGTTGCATTTACTACAGTCGTAATTTTTTTCCGACTATTTTTACTATTTTTTTTTTTTGTTTTTGTTTTCTTCATTTTTCAGCACAGCATGCACGTAGCTTCCTACATACACTTGTGCGTGTAGGAATTCAAACTCATCACATCACAGCCAATGTCAATGCCGAACGCCGCTAATGCAACGGTCCACCGCCAGCCCACACATACTCGTGTGCATAGCGAGCGCTCCAGAACAAAACGACAGCATAAAATGCATTGCCATCAATCCATTCACAATGCTTTCCTACGCACTCGTCCGCCTTGCAATGGCAAGACAATGCATGTAAGTATGTATTGGTGATATTATAAATGTGTGTATGTATAGTGCGTGGTTGAGGAAAATAACAGCATTCGGAATTGGAAATAGAGATGTACCATTATGAGCCTACGCATTCGAACTCACAAGCACACACACATTCATATATATGGGCATTCATATATTTATACCGTGAACAAGTTATATCGAGTTTGCCATGAAGTTTGTAACACCCAGAAGGATACATTGGAGACACTAGAAAATATACATATCATCACCTAAAATGAATGACAGGCGAAGAAAACCCGTTATAAAAGAAACCACTCATATTCAAACAAAATTTGAGTTTTGGTTATAAAATGGTTATATATTGGTTACATAATGGTTATGTATTGGTTATATATTGGTTATTATATCTGACAGCGGTTTTCAATTTTTTGTATGATGCGTTGTTTTGTTTAGGTGACGTGATATATGATCGAAACAAAAATTCAGGTTTGGTTATAAAATGGTTATATATTGGTTATTATATCTGACAGCGTTTTTCAATTTCTTTTGTTGTTTTGCATTTTAGGTGACGATGATACAGGATCGAAACCAAATCTGAGTTTTGGTTATAAAATGGTTATATATTGGTTACATAATGGTTATGTATTGGTTATTATATCTGACAGCGTTTTTCGATTTTTTTTTGTATGATGCGTTGTTTTGTTTAGGTGACGTGATATATGATCGAAACAAAAATTCAGGTTTGGTTATAAAATGGTTATATATTGGTTACATAATGGTTATGTATTGGTTATTATATCTGACAGCGTTTTTCAATTTCTTTTGTTGTTTTGCATTTTAGGTGAGGATGATACAGAATCGAAACCAAATCTGAGTTTTGGTTATAAAATGGTTATTTAATGGTTATATATTGATTATTATAACTGACAGCGATTTTCGATTTTTTTTTGATGATACGTTGTTTTGCATTTTAGGCGACGATGTATATGATCAGCATGACGAGCTGAGTCGTTGGATTATTTGCCTCAGCTATTAGGTTTTTGGCCATGCCCATGTTCTTTTTTACCAAAGAAGCTGCAAATTTCTATAAATAGCCGATATCGAAACACTATATCATAAAACTGCCTAACAAAATGATCAAAATCAAGTTCTTATGTGGAAACTTTTTTTATTTGACAAGATATCTTCACGAAATTCAACATAGATTAGTCTACGTGGACTACATCGAATCGTAACGACACGATCAACCATATTTAGCGCTGATTTAAAGATGCTCTAAACTTTGACAGCTTTTCGCTACTTTCAAAAAATATCTAGCTCGTATGGTAATCGTAGAACTTCGTGATCCTTTACGTGATATAATTGAAATTTGAATAAACGAGGTATGAATTCAAAGCAAAAGGAAAAATTTGCCTAGAAACCTCGGAAGGTTGGGTTCGATTAGGTTTCTATGTAGTTGCCTGGGAGAAAGCACACAGGAACCTCACTTGATATCACTATCATCTACATGTTGTGCAGATCGTACCACTATAACATATAGCTGGCATACAAACTGACCGATAAAAATCAAGATACAAATTTGTATAACCTTTTACGGGTATGTTAAGGGCATAATAGCATCGGTGCAGCCGAAGTAAACCTCCCTATTTGCTTTATTTAGAAATTCCCATAAAGTGCATGGAAATTGAAATGTTAACCCACATTACCAACTACAGTGCATTTGCACCGGCACTTATCTAGCCCACACACACATACATACAAACATACATCCACGTAAGTTACATACTTAGCTGCGGCTCTATAGGCAACTTCACACCGCCGCCTTAGTCTCTCCACACTCGCTTGCGATTCTATTCAATTTCCATCCGCAACTGATTGCTTTGAAATGCATTGTGTTTGTTGTCGTCTTCATCTTTGAGCTCGTTCATCATTTGTTACATTTGTTTGAGGCTTTCGTATTGAGTTGTTGTTTGTTGCTTTGCGTTCCGTAGGACATCTTAATTGGTTGTGCGCTTCGACGTTTTGAAAAGAATACCGCACACAAAGGTGTCAGAACTGTTGCTGGAGTGTGCGTTGTTAAGCTAAAACAACAACAATAAGTCTTTACGCATACGTTCAAGAGACTAGTGTGGGCAATAGCTTGAAGCAACGCTTCAATTTCGGCTTGTTCGTCGAAATTTAGTTGTCTTCGATTTTTTCCAACTACATTTTTTAGTTTCGTTTGAGGCTACGAATATGTGTCTTTCTGTGCTGAGTTGAGTTGATTTGTATTGGCCGAGATTAGTTGTTTGAATGTCTTCCTCATTTCAATGTGTCGGGATTCCTTGAATTCAACTCAACGCGCCACACATAAATAGTTGTTGTATTCATATATTTGGTGGAAATTTAAGCCCATTATAGGGTTTGGCATTGCAGAGGCAATGCTTTAGTTGTCGCTTGCGACCCTGTAAGAAACTACAAGATCCCTTTCAAATTACTTCACAAATATTTGTTAGGGAAATTTTAGTAGGCAACAGACCACCGCTTTTGAGTCACATTTCCTATATTTCGATATTTAAATTTAAAACTGAGCCTTGCAAATACTTTTACGAGTATCCAAGGAACGTTCCAAGCGCAAATTGCTCTAATTTTACAAGAATATTAAGACAGCGCGCTATTCGCGTCTCCTATTCGTATGACGGTCAGCTATCTTCTTCTTCTTTATTGACGTAGACACCGCTTACTGGAGACGAGTCTTCCGTCTCAAACAACATGATTGTTCTGGTTGGTGACTTTTCGATCCGAAGACAGTTAGCCTCAACCCATAATATCAAATCATAAAACTTAACTTACCGACCGTTGTGCCAAAGAGACCTTCTTTGCCCACCCTGGCAGTCGTCAGCGATATGTTTGTTGAAAAACTTCGCGTGAACTTCTACACATGAATCCATCCGCCAAATTTACCTAATCAATTTAAATTTTTATCTACTTAAGAGCTAGCTTTTTTGTTTTTGTGAGAGGTAGCAAACATTACTCAATTAATTTTGAGGTAAGCTGCCGGGTTACACTCTTTGGCCGTATAAAAATCAGGGTCCGTAGCGATTACATAGCTCCGACTGTCGTGGGAATGGAGTATAAGTGCTATCTCCTCAGCAAATTTGTGCAAAACTATTAGAAGGATGTTTTACGGGGCTACGACTCACGTTACTCAGTTCTACGTAGACTAAATCGAACCACGACGGCACGATCCAGTATATTTAGCGCTGCTATAAAGATTCCCTAAACCCTAACACATCTCTTCGCTCATTTCGAAAAATATCTAGTTCCAATGTTATAGAATTAGAAATTCCCAATTCCTTCGAGATGTAGTTGAATTTCAATAAACGTGGTATGAATTCAAAGCAAGAGGAAGATTTTACTTTCTTAGTGACGTTAACTTGGATGCCGGTGTTGTTTCCTGCGAGAAAACTCTCAAGGAGCGCACTTGGAAAGTTTAAGCGCCGGTTCTTAGTATGCCTTTAAACTCATAATAAATTAAATTCGGGGAATTTGAAAAACAGTTACTTCTTCTTCTTTATTGGCGTATACACCGCTTACGCGATTATAGCCGAGTTAACAAAAGCGCACCAGTCGTTTCTTTTTTTCGCTACGTGGCGCCAATTGGATATTCCAAGCGAAGCCAGGTCCTTCTCCACTTGGTCCTTCCAACGGAGTGGAGGTCTTCCTCCTGCCCTGCTTCCCCCGGCGGGTACTGCGTCGAATACTTTCAGAGCTGAAGTGTTTTCGTCCATTCGGACAACATGACCAGCCAGCGTAGCCGCTGTCTTTTAATTCGTTGAACTATGTCAATGTCGTCGTATATCTCGTACAGCTCATCGTTCCATCGAATGCGATATTCGCCGTGGCGGACCATAAATCTTTCGCAGAACTTTTCTCTCGAAAACTCGTAACGTCGACTCATCGGTTGCTGTCATCGTCCAAGCCTCTGCACCATATAGCAGGACGGGAATTATGAGCGACTTATAGAGTTTGGCTTTTGTTCATCGAGAGAGGACTTTACTTTTCAATTGCCTACTCAGTCCGAAGTAGCACCTGTTGGCAAGAGTTATCCTGCGTTGGATTTCCAGGCTGACATTGTTGATGGTGTTAATACTGGTTCCTAAATAGACGAAATTATCTACAACTTCAAAGTTATGACTGTCAACAGTGACGTGAGAGCCAAGTCGCGAGTGCGACGACTGTTTGTTTGATGACAGGAGATATTTCGTCTTGCCCTCGTTCACTGCCAGATCCATTTTCTGTGTTTCCTTGTCCAGCCTGGAGAAAGCAGAACTAACGGCGCGGGTGTTGAGGCCGATGATATCAATAAGATAGAGTCATGTGTAGAAGTTCACGCAAGTGAGGAAAGTTCTCTGATCGCCATTCAATTGGGAGTGGCCAGAAACGATTCTTTTACACATGGCTCAAGCAGCTCACAACTTCCGGTCTTTGACCAAGTATCCTCTGAATAGCCTAAGAACATCCGTTCGAAGGCGAGCTAAAGTGAGAAGGCGAAACATCCCCTACATAGGGTTGTGCGCTGGGTTTGGGACCCGCCACGTAAAAAGCCCCCCCAATGAAAGACTACCAACTGCCTCGGATGAGAAAAACAGTTACAAAACAGTTACAGCAGTTCAAAAAATAAGTAAATATAATGAAGAAATTCGCTATGTTTTGAAATTTTTGTATAAAAAAGGGAAGAATGCCACCAATGAAAAAGTTGATGAAATTATGGAAAGGATTAATCAGGACCGTCACATAAGCAGCCATACCATTGTTAAGGAACTTAACATTCATCATCAAATCAAAAAGCTCGATGTTTGGGTACCACATGAATTGTCTGTAAAAAATTTAATGGACATCTGTAATTCTTTGCTGAAACGAAATGAAATCGAACCATTTCTGAAGCGAATGGTAACAGGAGATGAAAAGTGGATCAAATACGATAATAATGTGCGACAAAGATCATGAGCTAGGCATGGTGAAGCTCAACAAATGGTCGCAAAGCAAGGATAGACGTCTCGAAAAGTTATGCTGAGTGTTTGGTGGGATTGGAAAGGAATCAGCCACTAAGAGCTGCTCCAGCCTGGTCGAACGCTTGATTTTACGTTTTACTCTCAACAAATGATGAGATTGAAGCAAGAAATCGAAAAAAACGGTCGGAACGAATCAACAGAAAGGGCTTCGTCTGCCATCAGGACAACGCTAGACCACACACATCTTTGATGACTCGGAAAAAACTGGGAGAACATGGTTGAGAAGTTTTGATGCATGCACCATATAGCCCTGACCTTGCACCATCATACTACCATTTGTTTCGGTCAATGCAAAACTCTTTTAATGGAGTAAAGTTGGCTTTAAAAGAAGCCTGTTAAAATTAATTGTCGCAGTTTTTCGCGGAGAAACCATAAAAGTTTTACCTTGATGGAATAATGTGTCTAGCGGGAAAATGACAAAAAGTGTTCGATCAAAATTGTACATATGTATTTGGTTCATTAAAGTTCATTATATATATAAAAAAAAGGTGAAATTTGATTAAAAATACGAAAAACCTTTCACGACTACCCAATATAACCTATTTTCCCTACGTGGAATGCTCTCGTATTCAAATAGAGACATACATACATACATATACATTTATGTACCAATAATTCAATGCATACATATGTATGTATATGTATTTGTATGAATGTCTGTGTTTGTATGTTTATGCCTGCGCCTGTCTTCTTTGACTTTGTTTATGCGTGCGCATCTTACATTGCGTGGGTTTGACAGCTTTAAAAAATTAATTTTCGAATTGTCTTCCCCTTTTACTTATGCCATACTCATGCATTCCCTATGCATGTACATATGTTTGCCAGTGTGTATACAGTTGCTGCATGCGTGTGTGTGGTCACAGCCCATTTGAATTTATGCCTCAGAAATGGAGCTCTCCACATACGACACCATTGTAATTGTTATTATTGTGAATGCTGTTGGTCTTGATTATGTTGTTGCTGTTGTGGCTGTTTGGGGCTATCGATGGTGGTCCACAACGTATAAATATAATAAATCGTTTTGGGAAAGAGACGATCGTTTTTATTTAAATCGGTTTCCTTAGTTTGAAACGTCTAATGTTCAATAACAACAGCAACAACAACAACACAACAACTTTATTGAATTTTTTCGACTGAATGAAGATGGCTCTATGCCGTGTGTCTTTATTACCGTTTGCTTTCAAAAGGGTTTTAACAAGCCAACCCCGCACATAATAAATTCATATTATAGTGGAAATAATGAATGGCCGAGCTAAGCTTGAAGGCAGAACCGTCATAAATACATGCATACATATGTACATATTCAAATTTATTGAATGTGAAAAAAGTTTGAATGCTTTTTTGTTGGCGATTCACACGATTTCCGGTTAACAATTCAATAATACAAAATAATCTCCCGACTAATCAAATCGTTACGAAGAATTGTTAATGAATCGTTTCGGGGAAGAAATCGTGTTAGTGCCGGTTCGTGCGAATATTCGGTTAGGGTGGTATTTGACTCTCAAAACCTTCACTTTACGGAATCAGTAAGAGAGTAATCCACACTCTACAGTATTATTATTAGCTCCTTTAATCTTTAATGCTTAGTGACTGATGCCGAGAGCGTACTGAAATTATGAAGGGAACACTTCTACAGCCTGCTGAATGGCAGTGAAAGCATAACACCAAGAGATGGTGAACCCGATTCCCCAATCGATGATGATGAAACGGACATTCCATTGCTCGACCATTAAGAAGTTCGAATAGCAATTACCCGTTCGAAAAACAACAAAGCTGCGTGGGCCGCCGACCGAGTTATTCAAATACGGCGGCGAAGAACTGATAAGGAGCATGCATTAGTTTTTTACAAAATAAGGTCGAACTAAAGCATGCCCGACGATTGGTATTTAAATGTGCTCTGCCCAATCCACAAAAAGAGATACCCCACAATCTTCGCCAACTAACATGGGATAAGCCTCCTCAACATCGCGTATAAGGTTCTATCCAGCGTACTGTTTGAAAGATTAAAGCCCAACGTCAACAAACTGATTGAATCATATCAGTGTGGCTTCAGTTCTGGAAAATCACCAACGGAAAGAAGATCGATACAAACCACCTCTTCGTCGATTTCAAAGCTGCTTTTGACAGCACAGCTTTTGGTGTTGCTCAACGTCAGTTTAAACAGCCGCATTAGTTTTGCGGTGATACCAAGATTCTGCCGTTGTCTGAGCAACACGAAAAGCTCCGTCAGGATCGGAAAAGACCTCTTCGAGCGATTCGATACCAATCGAGGTTTCAGACAAGGCGACTCCCTATTCTTCGACTTTTTACTAATAGGAAAAATAATTCGAGCTGCAGATCTGAATAGAGAAGATACAATCATCTACAAGAGTGTACAACTGCTGGTGTACGCCGATAACATCGATATCATTGGCCTCAACAACCGCGCCGTTAGTTCTGCTTTCTCCATGTTGAACAAAGAAGCGAAACAAATGGGTCTACAAGTGAACGAGGGCAAGACGAAATATCTCTTGCCATCAAACAAACAGTCGTCGCACTCGCGACTTGGCTCCCACATCACGGTTGACAGTCCTAACTTCGAAGTCGTAGATAATTTTGTCTATCTTGAATACCTACAACAACGTCAGCTTCGAAATCCAACGCAGAATAACCCTTGCCAAAAGGTGCTACTTCGGACTGAGTAGGCAATTGAGAAGTAAAGTCCTCTCTCGAACGAGCGCAGACGAAGCTCTAAAAGTCACTCATCATTCCCGTCCTGCTATATTGTGCAGAACCATGACCGATGCCAACATCAGATGTGTCGGTGCTACGAGTTTTCGAGAGAAAGGTTCTGCGGAAGATTTATGGTCTTTTGCGCATTGACAATGGCGAATACCGCAGTCGATGAAACGATAAACTGCACGAGATATATGACGACATTTACTTATGTACATAGTTCAGCGAGTTTAGAGACAGCTCTGAGTATTCGACGCAGTACCTGCCGGGGGAAGCAGGCGAAGAGAAAGCCCTCCACTCCATTGGACAGATGGAACGGGATCTGGCTACACTTGACATCTCCAATTGGCGCCAAACAGCGAAAAGAAAGAACGGCTGGCGCGCTGTCGTAAACAATTTCCCGATTTCTGCGTGATGTATTAAAACTTAGTTCTCGAGGGGAAGGCTTCTGCGCTGGGCTTGGGTAAAGCTTAACTCTATTGAAAAAATCATGTCAATAAAATAAGGGATACGCTGGGATAACATCTACGTTGCCATGGGCGTCAATTAAGAACAAAAATAAAACCATGTCTGATGAAGCGATAATGTTACATGAAGTAGTTTTGAGTTTATTTTGAAATCTTCCGCAGATCTAGTTGTAATTTGTTCCCCGTTTTTGTGCTTACTCGCACATTTTCACTGCAGGGTATTTTGAAATATCCTTGTGAACCATCTAATATGCATACCTACGGTACTACGGATACATAACAGTACAAACATATGTATGTCCGTCTTGCTGAACATAATAATATTTACGAGTATTATTTAAACTTCCACTTCAATGCAACGGCGTATGTGCACAAGTATGTACATACATATGTGCACAAGTATGTCTCCGTGTGTCTCCATGGGTTTAACGCTGCGAATGTATCATCACATTTTGTCCATGTTTGTTTGTGACACACGCGACCACACACATGGCGACGCATTCGGCGCACTGTGAGTACCTCAATGGAATCGAGCCAGCAAGGCAGCCGCAAGAGGCGTGAGGAGAAGCCGACAGACGCGTAGTGCAGCTAAATGAAACGACCACCCGACTTTAAGAGCAGTGTGGCGACTGCTTTGAACAATAATAACAACAAACACGAGGGTGGTGCGATGAATACTTCACCTTAAAGAAAAAATGAAACTTTTACGAAAGTAGCGATTTATTTCCAAACATACATATACCCCTTTTAGTTCGATTTACTCGATCCAGCGAAGTTACAACTTCTTCAACCCGTCTGAAAAATATTATTTCTATTAATATTAGTAAAGTGGGCATCCTTGGCGACGATAATCAACTACTTATTTGACGCTAATTTCTGCTCAGCGTACAAATCTGGAGTATACAGTGGTTACGGCAGGAGTTTGATCATGTGTGATTCCTGGCGAGGGCGGAAGTGTTAGCAGGTGAGTTGGAAGAACATTTTTTTTCTTTGACATTAATGCAGTTTAGTAGAGCCTTGAAAATAACAGCGAGCGGTAATCATCACCTTTCCATCCGATTGCACAGTCTTCGCCTACTTCCGAGCAGGTTCACCCAAATAAAACTCGGATGGTTTTATTTACTAGAATATAAGTATAAGATCCCGCTGGCACCGCTGCCGCAAATGGGAGACTTCCGTCTGCAACCGGCAGATACACTGAGATATCTAGGGCTCATCCTAGATAGGAAGCTTGCATGGAAGCCGAATATCGAAAAGAGAGCAAAAAGGCATCGATTGCCTTATACTGCTATAGAAGAGCCATTAGCAAAAGGTGGGGCCGAAAGTGGTCCTCTGGCTCTACGACACCATAGCCAATCCCATTGTATTCTATGGAGTATTTTTGTGGTGGAGGCCTTAGAAAACCCACACTTGCAAAGAAACTCGAGAGCGTTCAACGAACGGCGCCCATCAGAATGTGTGGTACATTAAGGTCCATTCCAACCATGACACTTAATGTCATTTTTCACAAAGTGCCCGTAGACATCATCGGAAGGTTTATAGCTGCGAAAGCTGGTATCAGACTCAGAGTTCTTAAAAGAACACGTGTCTGAACACTGGGATATCCTCACACACTTTGACTTCATACGGGTTCAGTTGGATCTTCTTCTCTGTCCATATACCGACGATAGAGTTGTGGGTGGTAAGAAGCCGTTGGACGAGAGGAGCAGTGAGCTTCTTTATGGATGATTCAAAGTTTGGGGGGAAGGTTGTTAGAGGGGTTCACTGCCAGGAGCGCTCTCTCCAGTTTCAGACTTCCTGACTATTGCAGTGTCTTCCAATCCGGGGATTCAGTCATTAAGGTAGCAGTAGATCTACAGCTCCGGATGGCAGCCTCCTTCACAAAAGTAACCATTGACTCAGAAAGCAAAGCGGCGATACTAGCCATGAACTCATTAACAGTGAGTTCAGGGCTGGTCGAGGAGTATCTAACCTCGCTATCAATAGCATCGAGTGGTTTTGTGATGACAGTGGTATGGTTGCCAGGTCATAGCGGAATCGCATGAAATTGCAATGCTTTTGAGCTGTCAAGGAAAGGAGCGGGTCGGTGCTCCCGTGTCCTCTTGTGTTCTACTATTAGATATGTAGCTGACCTCGACTGAACCTTGACCAACGCTGGGCCACCATCGGTACATGCGCTGTCGCAAAAGCCTCTTGGGCCAAGATCGATCGCATGAGATCTAGTGATTTATTTGTCTTCAGTAAGGCTAGCTTCTCTCTAGTTGTGGGGCTTTTAACAGCCCATTGTCTTATTGGCGTCCATGCTGTAAGGTTGGGAATCTTACCGGACGTCATCTGCATAAGCAGTATGAAGAATTTAAGGTGGAAACAACTCCACACTTCCTTCTTGACTATCTCGCGTTTTGGAGGTCAAGATTTAAATACTTGCAGGGCGCATACCTTTAGACATCCTACCGAACTGGCGGGTTTTTTAATTTGTAAGTTCGAACACAGCAGTTCATCTTTTCTATGGCTACACAAAGTACTACATATAGCAGTCCACTTGCGATCTTTCATCGGCCATCTAACGTAACCTAACCTACGAACAGCGACAAGTACTTCTGTGAAGTGATCTCATGATTGCCCTTTTTGTTCAGAGTGAGCAACCACGACGCCTATTTCGCCAGCAGCTTTCTCATGACCAATACTTCGTGCACTTTATCTTATGTAGTAGCTGTAGTACACAGAGCCAGAGAAAGAAAACCGGGAGCCGAGGACAACATAAGTTGTGGGTCGTCTGATCCATCAATTGTTGGAGAAAAATGTCCTAAAAAAAATTGTTGCCGAACACCAGGGCGGCCTGAGACCTCTAGTTCCGAGAGAAATTATCACCGTACCACCTCCTTCTCTCTCTCTCTCTGTATCTGATAGTACTTATTGGACCCCCTGAACTCTAGTTCCAAGAGAAATTATTCCCGATCTCTCCCCTCTCTCTGTAACTGTTAGCACATATCGGACCGCTCTCGTATATCCATATGTGTGCATGTATACAATGGAAGGCACTGACGTTAACGTAACCATTGCCGTTGCCGTAAATCAGGAGGTAAGGAGGCGGCAAATTATTTCACTGACGCATGAATCAGCGTAAAAGCGATGTCAGTGCGGCAATAAAAACGACAATAACAATAACAATAATTCAATTAAAGCTGGTATGCACAACAACAATGCGAAATGCGTAAATTGCAAAACAATGCGGTGGCGGCAATGCACACAAGAAACAGCTAGGCCGTCATGTAAACATGCAGCGGAAAATATATTGCAAACCAACACATTTCAATATGCTTATAAAATACTTATAGCTGTTACTTGTAATGCTAATAATTTGCTGAAGTGCCTGCACGCGCAGGATGAGTCGGCAAAACAGCTGCTGCCCAGCAAGAAAAGCATTCGTACACATTTAAGTATGTATGTATATAGGCGCATACTCAAAGGCATACTTGAGCTTCGCGGCCAACACCGGCTGTCACCTTCGTTAAAGTAATCGCGCGATGAATTTACGATATTCGCCTGTCATTTGAATCAATTTGTGTGAGCACTCGCGCAATTTCCGCCCCACATTGAAGTGATTGAGGCAGCCGCAGCCGCAGCAGCAGCATTAGCAACAACAAACAGACCACAAATGCTCGGCGCGCCGTGTGTGGCCGCGTTGAGGGCGGTGAGACAGACCAACCGCAGCACGCGACTACAACACGAAATCGTCGAAAATAATAATAAACAATAAACAAGCAAACACCGGGTGCCGGTTGCCGTGTGCCGCCAATGTAGACCACACGCAAGCCACTCGGGCATGTAGAGGAAGTAAAATTAGTTGGCAGCAGCAGCAGCGACAGCAATCGTTGCCTTCGTCGCGCCAACCGTAGCTCACGGCCTCGGCAATCCTTTACTTTGCCCGCTTTTGATTGGCTGTCTTGGCCCCCTGCGCGCTGCTAGCCCCCCTCTGCTATTGCAAATGCGGTGAAATGTTATTGTTGCTGTTATTGTTGTTATTGCGATTGTTACTCTAGCCATTGCTGCGGCACTAAGCCTCAACCGCAACCACTGCTCCACTTACGTAGTTGTGCTTACTTTGTGTGTGTTTGCTTTTGTTGTTGTTGTTCTGGTTTTTGTTGCATGCTTTGTCTTATACACATGCTTTGTGTTGTTGTATGGTTTTCTTGTTCTAGCGTTGTTATTATACAGTTGTTCACTTTGTTGCGGTGTTTTACTTTCAGCTTGGCTGGCTACACATCAGTGTTGGTGACTTCGGCGCAGTCACGCAGTCATCAGCCGGGACTTTCGGTACAAACCACTCATTTTAGATAAAATAATATGACTAGTGCTGGGTCAGTGACCATTGCTATTTAGACGGCCATTTTGGGGTCTATTTGGATCTCTAGAAATTTGCTCTCATTTAAAACTGTTTATTAAGAAAAGAATTATGCTGTATCAGAGAGAGAATGGTCCCATTTTTGTATACCCTAAATATGGACCCAGTGGAATCGGAGATCCTGTGATCATGACGAGCTGAGTTAACTTAACAGTGTTCATCTGTCCATCTGTATATGTATATGCCAACCAGTCTCTCAGTTTTTAAGATATCGATCTGAAGTTTGCATAAGTCTCTTTCTCCCCAAGACCCGAAACCGCCAATATGGAAACACTATAGTATATAACTGCTATGCAAACTGACCGATCAAGATCAATATAAAGATATTTTTATGGACCACGATGTTTGTAACTCCCAGTGGAATCGGAGACCCTATGATCTTGATGAGCTGAGTCGATTTAGTTATGTTTGTCTGTCTGTCAGTCCGTATGTATGGTATATCGACGAACTACTTTCTTAGTTTTTGAGATATCGATCTGCGTACGTCTTTTTCTTCCCAAGAGACGAAATCGCCAATACTCGTACGGAACTACTAAAGCATATAGCTGCCATGCAAACTGGCCGACCAAGGTAAAGATCTTTTTACACACTTTTTATTATATAAAATACTCCTGGAAAGGGTATTCTAATTTCGGTGTAGTCGAAGTTAATGAAAGTTTTGAAAATATAAACCTTTTTTTGTTTTGCAAAGCTCGAAAATCTACTAGAGAGTTAGTAGAGCCTCTAAATGTCATTAAGTTTAGGACCCAAACGAATCACTTCCACAAATTTATGTTACAGATTTGGGTATAAAATGCGCCAACTCCCAACTCATATCAAAATAAGTGAACTTTTGTCAAAGCGACCTCGAAAAGAACTATAAAAAGAGATTATTACCAAAAAAACACCGAAACAAATTGCGTGGCTCAGCGAATTTAATCATAAGATTCGCTTTTATATGACTTTTTTCCATTTCCGGATGCTATAAAAACGTACCAGAGGAGCTGTCGATTGAGGTCATATAAAATCGCTGATAAAACTGTAACCTATTCCGTGCAGTCTCTAGAGTTTGGATCAAAAATGTTTGGATGATTAATAATTATGATCATCGTATCATTTTCGGTACACTCAACATTTTATACCAGTATTAATAGACCTACCAGTAGCACAAAACCTTCAAAGGCGTTCGAGAGATCGTTGAAGACATACCTCGTTCTGCACGACCTTCGACCACTTCAACTGATGAAAATATAAAAAGTGAAGGATATGATGTTTGAAAATCGCTAGGCAAGTGTTAGAGAGATAGCAAGAGCGCTCGCCATCTCCCGTTAGTCCGTTCGTATGGTACATATTTTGGGTATAAAACTCGTTCTTGCGCTAGTCATCCCGATAAAATTTAATTTTTTCAAAAAGTGTACCGTAAACAACTAAAAAAAATCAAGTTTCAGCTCCCTGTAGTCCATTTTTGCGAACAAGAGAGAAAATTCTTCAGTTATTGTGACATTTTTAGACCTACCAAGACTGTGCCGATAAATTCCCTTTGAGAGTAATACCTTAAATACCCACTTGTTTATGCAAGTTCTCATAGATTTAGCGAGGCATTTTCAAAAAGAGTAATTATATGATTAAGTCCTTTAAAATTTTATATTTAATACACGACAATTAACCCTAAGGACCATTTTTTCATTGTCTGGTCAGTTAAGTTTAGGTTAAGCTTACCAAAAGAAGTAGAATTGGTTAACTTAACGAGCCATTGAGAAAACGGCTATATTAAACTTAATTCTACTTAAACTTCAGCTTTAAATCGCTTTACGGTACATTTCATACAAATTGGTTAGTGATCCAACGATACTCAAGGGAATTTTGTCCAACACTGGCACACAAAGCTGTGGCAAATACGTTATTATGCTGTGCCGTCGACCGCGTCGCCGCTCTGCTGCCTGCGTCTGCGTGTGTGGTCTTTAATTCGCCTTTTGGGTGGTCTCATCCAAATTCGGTCGACGTCGTGTGTGGCCTGGGTGTACCGAACGTCCACATGTACATATACATATATATGTATGTATTTATATGTATGAATTTATTTATATTATCGGCATGTGTGGTCCACACCACGTCATGTGTGTGGTCCAAGCATCAACATCAATAGCGTACTTATTGTTATAGCTGCTGCTGCGTGCATCATACACCTTCTGGCGCTTCGTTGCTTTTCGCATAAAACTGTTGCTATTTTACCCCCTCGACTATAATTTATTGTTCTCCCATACAGACGTTTTGGTTTTTATTATTATTTCAATTTGCAATTGCGGTAATAAAAAACCGGTGGCCACTTAAGTAAATTCATTCATGCGGGTATACACTACATGTGGGTATATACATATGTATGTACATACATATGTATGCAAATTTCAATTGTGTGTTGGTGTGAGTGTGTGCTTTTTAAAAGTCCATTTAGAATTTCTCAAGTGCCCATAAGTATTTTATTGTAATGTTAAATACATTTTTGTACACAGTCAGCGGGTCATAAACTGTTTATATACATATGCATGTATGTACATACATATAGCCTTGCTTTTTAGAGCTCCATTACATGTGTATGTATGTTTCATATGGCCTTACTATAGTACTTACACCACCACTGAGTGATCCGTAGATACTATATAAATGAGAGTAATCCACTTGGATTGGAATAAGAGGGATGTATAGATATCTTCGAGCTGTCCATAGAGTTTTCCTACATGCCGTCAAGTGGTTAAGTCTTATAAACGGACTTTCCGATTGGTTTGTACCTATGTTTGTGAAAGGCTTGTAAGAACGATTCGTTTACTGAGTCGATATCGTTTCGAAGTAACTGAAGTACGGTACTCCGCTAGGGCTATACCTTAGTCGGGTCTACGTAACCGGAACGGACCCGGATTTTTATCCGACCAAGGATGGTCAACTCGGCAGAATACTGCCGCTACAACAACAACCCGTTTCCATGACAGTATCGCTACCACAACAACAACAAAAAAGTGCTGTAATTTCTTCATCTACCGCTTACAAGTCTCTATCACTTATATATATAACATTGGCCTAGCTTCTTGCACAAATTACCGGTTCTGCGAGTGAGGGCCTGAAACTCGGCAGAATTCTGACGCCATGACAACAACTCGTTTCCACGGCAGTCAGGTCTACGTAACTGGAACGGACCCGGATTTTTATCCGGCCAAGGGCTGTCAACTCGGCAGAATTCTGACGCTACAACAACAACGACAACAAAAAAGTGCTGTGGCATCTTCCTCTACCGCTTACAAGTCTCTAGCATTTATATAACATTGACCTAACTTCTTACACAAATTGCCGGTTCTTCGAGTGGGAGCCTGAAACTCCAGAACACCTACTAATTGACTACATAGCAGTCTGCAGACGCAGGATACAGGCCCTGGGAGCCATGTTTCCAAATAGGAATCACATCGCCTCGCTAGCACCTAGCGGAATATTGAACTTTATGTGCTGGGGCTAGGTGAGTTCTTATGATTTAGTATGCAATCCTCGTCTATTTATCTTATCCAGGCAGTCTTTGAACCGAACATACAAGCCATATGTAGCTATTTTTTTGTCGCTCTCAGAAAGATTACCGTCTTTCGATTTGAGACTATTGAGCGAATCATACCTTGGTAGTAATCTCGGCCGTGTGTGAAGTGTAGGAGCGCCGACTGTCAAAGGTAATATGGAGTATTTATGGAAATCAAGGTGAAAAAGATAGGCTCCTAGAAGTGAGGAAATTGAAAAGACCGTAGAGCTTGTTTGATTGACTTTCAAGATATTTGTGAACACTTTCGGTACCCGAAGGCAATATCTGTATATCACTTCAGGTAATTGATGATTGTGTCTCCATACATAGACGAAAGTGGGGAGAGGACACAGCCCTATGGAACCCAAATGATACATATCAACTTCGACGATTGATAGATACTTATGTGCCGATATAATGGATTTATCTTTGATAATGCCAGAACATATAATGATAGGCAATAAAATATAGTCTTTCGAAGATTTTTGGGTACTTATGCTTTGGCCACCACGCATAGAATTAAGGATAGTTTGAGAAACTTGTAAGGTCTGCGAGACGTCTCTTGTTATTAAAATCCGTCGGCTAGCCGAGCTATAATTCAATTGCATAAAAAGCCTGAAGTTTTCAAAGTAAAGCTAGTGTTTGCAAAGTCTGACATCGATTCATTGGAAGCACCAAACTCAGGGCGCCTTTTGGCTCAAAAAATAGGAAATACGGTGATAATACTCCAAAAATGTGTCCTAGTGCTGTTAAGTCCGGCTTATATGGTACCGAACTAGAAATGAACTCTCGAAGTTTGAGATTTTATGGAAATTTCATTAAAGAAAAAGTAATAATAAAAATTATTTCATTATATTTAACATTTTAAACAATTAAAATCAATTAAAATATATATATATATGTATGTACAAAAAATTAAAACTAAAATTAAAAGTGTTAAAAATTAATCCACTTGTGAAAACTGGAATGGCAATACTGTTTGTGGACATTGTATTGTTGTCATTTTTCTATTGCTCTATTGACATTTGATAGCAGCCTTTTGACAATTAGTTGTCGAATGCAATTTTCATATTTCTTTTAAGAACTGTTTTCATTTAGCCACACGGGCGAAGTAAATTGCTAAGCTGTAAGGAACTGCAAGCTTTCCAAAATGCCACCAAAAAAAGCACCAGCGGCAAGCAAAAAAACTGAACAAAAGAAGAAAGAGAAGATCATTGAGGTAAGATGTCTATTGAGTTATATACTAAAGGAATGTCAAAGTAGACCTAACCTAACTTTTTATTGCTGATGTCGATTCGTGTCCGCCGCAAACTAACAAATACATTCAACTAAATGCAGGATAAGACTTTTGGCTTGAAGAATAAAAAGGGTTCCAAACAACAAAAATTCATACAGCAAGTACAGAAACAAGTGCAGTCGGGTGGTCAACACCCACGTACCGATGGCGACAAGCGAAAGGAGGATAAGGAAAAAAAACTGCAAGAACAACGTGAATTGGCCTTGATTTTCCGACCGGTGCAAGGACAAAAGGTTGAAAAGGGTACCGATCCGAAATCAGTAGTATGTGCGTTCTTCAAACAGGGTAGTTGCACAAAAGGCGATAAATGCAAATTCTCTCACGACTTGTCCATTGAGCAGAAGGTGAATTTGTTTGTAATCTGAGCTATTGTTTGAGCTTAAATTTATTTGTTTCTGTATAGACCGAAAAGCGTTCAATGTACGTTGATATGCGCGATGATGATCCCGATGACAACATGGCCAATTGGGATGATGCCAAATTGAAGGAAGTGGTGGATAAGAAGCACTCCAATGAAAAGAAAAGGCCAACAACTGATATTGTAAGAAATTATATTTATTTTTTCTTCGACTTACTATTTATTTAAAATATAATTTTACAGATCTGCAAATATTTCTTGGAGGCAGTGGAAAAATCCAAATACGGTTGGTTCTGGGAATGTCCCAACGGTGAGAAATGTATTTACCGTCACGCATTACCGCAAGGTTATGTGCTAAAGAAAGATAAAAAGAATATTGACAAACCCAGCGAGATTTCATTGGTTGACCTTATCGAAAGGGAGCGTGCCGCATTGGGTTCAAATCAAACGCGGGTAACGCTGGAAACGTTTTTGGCTTGGAAGAAACGCAAAATTCAGGAAAAGAAAGATAAAATGGCTGCTGAGGAGGAGAAGAAGAAGAATGACTTCAGCAAAGGCAAACAATTCGGTATTTCAGGTAGAGAAATGTTCAGCTTCAACCCAGATCTGGTCGATGACGGCCCAATGGAGGATGGTGATGCTGCATTCGATAATTATGAGCGTTCGGACGATGAAGACGCTGTCGAATTTAAAGAATTGGATTTAACGGCGCTTTCGCTGGCAGCACAGGAAGCGGATGGTTCGGGTACAGTAGCATCAGAGTCACGGCTGCAGGAACAATCCGATGCGGCGGCAAAGCAGTCGGCTGAAGAGGAAGCAGCAGCTGCAGCAAACGATGATAATAGCACACCTGCCAATGATGCGGCACCCATAAACAAAGAACTGTTTATGGGTCTCGTAGATGAACTGGAAGATTTAGATATCGAAGATGGTGACGATGATGATGACGACTAATGCCAGTAAAGAAATTTTGTTGTATCTATACAGAATGGTGAAAACAATATTAAAACCAAGGAATATCATGGAATTCGTAACATTTTCAAACGTGCTCCACTAATTATAGCAGAGGAATGCGAGATTTTATTAGAATTTCTACTTTCAAATGACATCATAATTAATTCGAAATTTGTTTGTGTTATCCGTGAAACAAAACATAAAATACTACAAGCACAATGGTTGTAAAACAATAATTGTATACGATAAAAGAAAAAATCCGTCGCGCGACTACCAGAATGAGGCTGGTAGCATCCCTTGTGGCTCAGGAATCTGTTGCTGATTCAAGTAATTCATAAAGAGCATTTCCAAGCGCGTACGCGGACCACCTTCATCCACTTGCGCTAGTTTTGCGAAATAATCGCGTTGTATGTGTAAAAGTAGCTTCGTAAATTGTCTGCCATAAGCACGACACATCGAAAAACCTAGTGTCTGTAGCATTTCTAATATTAATGTAGCACTAATGTCGGGCAGTGGTTCAAGACTACTAAAGTCGACCAGCCAACGCCAAGCGTGCTCCAACCCAAATGGATGTTCGGGGCCTTCAGCCCGTCGTCCATTTGTTATCATGACAGCGGCATATAAACGTGTTATACCCGCCTGACGTTTCAGATCGTTATACTCTTCCACCGATTTGCCACGTAAGGGCACTAAAAACGGTGACTCCTTAAATATGTAAGCTAAGAAAAGTTTTCCAAAATCTGGTATAAGCTTCCATAGTGAAACCACAACTGATGCGACTGGGAAAGCGGCTTGTGGATTGCTGGAAATTGCTGTTTCGCCCTGATTAACAAACCGTTTCGCTGTTAGTAGTAGACAATAGTTGCGTCCCAAGGGATGATCGTTGGCACTAACTTGCCCATCTGCAGTGGAGAGCGGTTGTCCATTGAGAAAGTTAAATATCCGTTCAAATTTATCCTATTGAGTTGTAAAACGAATTATTAAAAAGGTGATATTGCAGTACTTGCCAGAAACTAACCTGCAAATGCTGTGGGCTGACTGCGGAGATGGCATTTAACGGTATATTAATGGCTTTTTGGCAGGCGAAACGATACTTTTTCATACTCTCATCAGTCTGTAGTGGTTTCACGCTATCAACCTTTTGTTGATAGAAACCGTGAATCTCCTGATAGAATGCCAACGCTGCTGTTGACTCCTGGGCACTTATTGCTGCTGCAGGTTGGCCCACTTGCTCTGACTGCACTGTTTGTTGTGCTACATACTGTGTTGGCTGTTGTGGTTGCATTGTTTGTTGCGACGTCATGGTTTGTTGTGCTTCCACTGTTTGTTGTGCCACAACACTCTGTTGTAAGTCTACTGCTTGAGCGCCCGCTTGGGCTTGTTCTGCATTGGGTGGTGGTGTTGCTGCTACTGCTTCAGCTGGTACTTCTGTGGTTTGTGACAATGCCAATACGGCAGCCACCGCTTCTTCCTCTGCCGCTTTGCGCTGCTCTTCTAGTTGAGCTTGCTCTTGTTGCTTCAGCAACGCATCCAGGTCGTCATGTATTGTACTATGCAAATCATCCATCTTATTGCATAGGCTATCGGCAAGTTTCAGCTCCGCCGCACCGCATTCGTCTGTTTTTATTTTACTAGTGAGCTGATCAAATAATTCGACTAATTCTTTCAACTGGCGGTTATAATCATTACACGGCAGCAACGATTGCTTATCGATGGATATAAGCGCCTTGGCAACTGCTTCATATTTAGTGCGAAACACGCCGTGATACTTTGCAACACATTGAAATGAGAAGAGTTGAAGTTGACGTTTGGCATTTAGGCGCATAGCATCCATTTCGCGTTCGTCTTCCTGCAGTTCGAGCGCTGTCTGTTTTTCAGCCTTTTGTATGATCTGTGCATCTGTGCGTTGCCTCTCCGCGATTAAGTCTTGCACCAGCTTGGTTTGCTGCTCGCGCTGACGCAATGCATTGTCACGTAATACTACCAATTGCTTTTCCCGCATTTCAAGCATTTGCTGACGCACTTGCTTTTTGCGTTTCTCCTCTGCGTCGCGCAGGAACATTGTAGCGCTGACAAGTTCATAGTCCAATGACTTCAATTTGAAACAAATTAGAGCGATTTAGCATTTTTAAACTTGCTACTTACTGTGGATGGTTTTAATACGGGTATTATTAGCTTAGATGAACTTTCGTTTCTCTGCGGCGTTTTTTGTTTCTGTGGTGTAATTTTTTTAGGTGTACTCGATGCGAGGTTCGCTTTCTCATTTTGCAAATCTGGTAAATCTGGCCCAATTGTGCGCTCTTTAACCAAGGATGAAATTTCAATTGCATGCTGGAACGTTATTTCATGTGGCTTCATAATATCGCCTAATTCAATAATCTCGATCTCCACACCCTTATATAAAAAAAAAGACAACGATATAATTTTAATGGTTCCTTGACAATTATTTCACTTACCGCTTCACCCATTATAAACGATAGAGATCTGCAACTTTTTCCTTAAGATTTGTAATTACATATAATAAAAATTTAACAATCGGTAAACAAAACTGAACCAAACTGTGCAGCTGTTTTGGCGCATAAATGTTGATGAAAAGTGGAACTGAATGGTATTTTGAAACATAGGGTGGTGGATGTCAGAAAAATAACAACAGTAAATTTGCTTTCGATCGAACAGCTGATTAACAAAACAAACAAATTGACAAAACAAAAGAAAAATTTATTTTTTTTGTTGATTTTTTAATGCATATGGTAATCATAATTTGAATGTTTTAATGATATTTTGATTTTTTTATTTATACCTGTACCACTTCATTAACAGCCATGAGTAATACTTACACTATACACATATTTATGTATGTATGCTTAAAATATAAAATCTATTTTAAAAGAATTTGATGCCGAAACTATCGTCCAACTGCACCACTTCACACTTGCCTTTATTTTCCAGTGTACGAAACGCATTTAGTAGCACAGCCTCATCTACACCATGAAATTCTGTTCCCTCTGAGTTCTCACCTGACGCAATCTCATACAGTGTACAAATCGTATTCAATTGTCCCGTCTGTTGTATCCAATCGTAAACCATATTCGCATACTCTTCCAGTGTATAGCTATATACTTGCCACTCTATACGTCGTTTGTCCAATGGCGCTGCATGCCCAGTACGTTGCAGTTGCTCCAATATCACTGTTATTGTTTCAGGCGATAAACGTCGTTTAATGACGTCATTGTTAAAAAGTGGGAATGTATTTTCATTAATGTTCACTTGAAATTTGTTTAAATATTTGAGGTAGCGCAAGAAAAGATCGGACCACACTTTAATTTGCTGATTACGTGTTTCTTCATGTGGTTGTAAGCTGTGCAGGAAAAGAAATGCTGAGCATAGTAATAGCTTTTTATGTGGTTCTTAATAAACTTACGTGAAAAATGGTGGAAATGTATATTCCCATGGCCATTCAAATTCCGTCATCATGCAAATATGTAATGTTTACAATAAATGCAGGTAAAAAATGAACTTTTGTTTTCAATTTTTAGCAAAGTGACTAACCTATGAGATATGACGTCTACAAAATGTACAGGGTGTCAGCAATATCAATGTTATACTAATGTGGTGTTCACAACATACTAGTAAAGCGTTATCGAATATAAATATGGTGAAATTGATAAGCAACATTTAAACACCTTGAAAAATAATTTGTGCATTGTTTATGTAAATATCGTAACTATTTCCGATAAATAACTAACATTTAATAGATGGTCGTAAATGTTGCTATATCCGATGATTTCGAAATCAGAAGTGTTATGCCGTAATAATTATCGATAACGCTTACAAGAGTAACAAACAAATTTTGTTGTTGTTATAGCTGCAGTTAATATTCCTGTAATTTCAGGGAACGGTGTGAGGTTGACAGGCATTGGCCGGCTAAAATTCGGGCCCGTTCCGACCGCATTGACGGGGAAACAATTTTGGTCACTCTATTCCGTTTACGTTATAAATAAAACACAAACACTTATTACATTAAAATGATTTTAGTATATTTAAATATACACATTTTTACTTATTTTTTTTTAGAAAAAAATGCTTTAACATTTCTTGCTATATAATTTTTCTTCTTGCGATTTTCATTTTGTGTCTTTGTATTGTGTTTTTGTTGCGAATTCCTTCGATAAATATTTTCTTTCTTCAATATATTTTGTTATAGACTTTTTAATATACAAAATGGGACCGACCAGATTTTAACCTTTACGACGTCACGCCTTCCAACCTTCAACTGCGTGAAAATATTAGCGATTTTTAAAACACACACTTTCAGCGACATAAACATGATCGATACATACTCTTTTGTTTGTTTTTTTTTGTTTGGATTTTTATTTTCTTATATATATGTATATATACGTATATATGTGTATATATAGATTTATTTATTCATTTAATATTTATAAATGTACGCGCGAAACTTACTGCTATTTTACATATACATTTAAAGTTTTTTTTCACGATTCCTTTCATATTTCAGCATTTGCTCTGCGCCTTCTATACGACGTTTGTGGCAACAACACAATACTAAACTTTTATTATTTACTATTTTTTAGTGTATATATTTCTCAGTTAAACATTATTTACTCATCAATTTGTTTTACATACAATATATTTCAAATATACAAGTTACATAGAGCTATGGCAGCGTGTACACATATAAAACAAAATTAAAAAATCGTTATAATATGCAAAAAATAAACAAAAGCAATACTATGTTATTAATATACATACATACAGTGAAATTATTTGCAATACAAAATAAAAAATCAAATTCAGCCATATATAATATTTATAGTTACAAAATTATCGCAACGCATTTTTGCTGCTTTTATAGCAGCATTTAAAAAAAAAATAACAAAAATAAAAACAAAATTGCATTGCGTTTTCTTTTAGACTTACAATGTAATAAATGCCTATATCTGCTTTATTACTATTAAATTTTAGTACAATATTTATAAATGTATGCATAGTACTCAATTTTATTGCATGTATATACATATGTATATATGCAAGTATATAAATTACACAATTTGTGTGCGCAAGTATTTTTATATGCTACAAATATGCTATAATTTTAATACAATCCTTCGTGTTTTATTTTTTTTTCGCCAAAATCACACATAACTACGCCTAAATGCTTACGCGTTTCATTTTTTGTTTTTATTTTTCAAACGTTCATGCTACTCTTTCGTCATTACTAAATACAAAGTACTTGCGTTTATTGTTATTTAAAGTGTTGCATTTAATTTATTAGTTTACTTTTTGCTTTTGTTTTGCTGATTTTTGGTGCGCAGCGATTTGTAAATTACAACAACACATAGAAAATGTATACGAGTGTCCTACATGCAGATTGTTTCATTATCGCGAACTATTTCGGGTTGCATATAAACCGTTGCTTTAGTTTTTGCTTTTAACCATTACTTAATACTCAACACTTTTCATAAAAGTTTTCATTTATTTTCTCTAGAGGCTGATTTATATTGTTTATACACTTTAAAACACTACAATTTTTTAGTTTGCCTATTTTTCTTTTTTTTTATTTGTTTGAAAGATTTAGTTGGTGCGATTTTGTAATTTAAGTTGCTGTTGTTATTGTTGGACCACAATTTGCTGTCATGTTTCTATATATATTGTATCCTGGCAATGGGACACAATTTCAATTTTCTTCTATGCATTAAATTTATTCCAGCAACTAATGCGCCTCGCCGTGAAAATACACAATTAACAACAACATTGGTTAGTGCATGCGTTTGTTGTGGCCGCACAACTACACACACAATAATTATTTGAACATTTATTTGCCTTCTCATTCTCATAGGTCAGTAGCTACACTAATGTACAACAACTTTAGTTCGACAGGATTCGAGTGGAGGTATTCGATAGCGTTTTTAGTTATTTACTTATTTATTTTGTTTGAAGTTTAAAGGACCTTTGCTTTTTTTGTATTTTTTTAGCAATTATGTAAGTAGGTTTTAACGGATTTTGAAAGTTTGGTAGACTGAAAATTTATTGATTGTGAAGTGTTGTAGGATTCTCAATTAGTTTTGAAAACGACTTTTGGAGTTTAGTTTTTAGTTACGACGCCAAATTCGCAAAAATTTGACAATTTCAATTAATTAACATATTTATGCGCTTATTTATAATTACAGTAGAAGCGTTAGTTTTTAGTTGCACTTAAAGACTATGTTGATTGCATTTAAATTATTATTTTTTTTACAATTTAAAGAGATTTAGGAAATAAACGAAATAAGTTTTAAGAAAATTTGACAAATTAGGCAGTCATTGAAAACGGTAGGAGTTTTAAAATAGCGCAAAGTTGTATATGTTGTTTTTTTAAATAAATGTTGAAAAAATAATTAAAAATAATAAATCTTCATGTCAACCAAAGAAATCAAAACAAACGCAGAAAATGTATACAAATAAAATAACAGGGTGATTACGGGAAAATTTTATAAATTTCTGCATGACAGTTGCTTAATAAATATTGAACAAAAAATTGCAGGTTGTAAATTTTAAGCATATTTTAAAGCAAACGAAGTTAATTTTTGAACGCAAAAAATGTTAAGTTATTTTAATTTTTATATTTGTTAAAAAAAAAATCCGTTAAACTATAAATAGAGAGCAAAGCGAAATATATTCAAAAACATAAAATTTAGTTTAGAAAATTAAATAAAACATACTCCCTTTAAAAATGTAAAAGCTAAAATTAAACAAAAATCCACCGTTTAAAAATCTTAAAGTCAAACAAAACAAAAATAAAATTTAACCTCCACTATTATCTGCGTTAAACGACGTATACTTGCAAGAAGCGTGCCCTAACAAACAAAAAAAAAATTGCTACTTAATAGTTGCTTAAAGCTTTAAAGGTAACAACAAAAAGTTTCATACTTTTTACAACTGCAAAACTCAATGGCTTGGTTTTCTTGAGTGTGTGTGTGTGTGTTTCGCGCAGCTGTGCTGGGAATCGTATGGTGTGCAGTAGGAGTTTTATAGTTTCTCATTGTCATATACATACATACATTTATAATATACCTTTTGTTTTTAATTACTTTTAACATTTCATAATTTATTATTATTAGTTTCCTTACTTCAACCGACGCTTAACACGTATGACATACACACATACATACACGATTAGTAAATGCCTATAAACCGAGCTATGATTTCAGCCGAAAAAACAAAAGCTAAACACTAATGTCTTACGCTCTTATAGCCTGTCTTTTGCCATACGCTCTGCAGTTAAGCTTATATATATTTATAATTACACTACCTCACCTATGTGTGGGTTGGTTGAGATGCGCATGCACTTCATTTGGGTAACGGTTCGAGATAACAACGTACCGTATTGTTCTCATCCAGCATTGCAGAAATGTTCCGGCCAATTGGTTGTGTGTGCGACGATGACGGTGTTGTTGCTGTTAGTGTTGTTGGCGACACTTGTTGCCTCTTCGACAGCGGATATTGTTGCGCTGGCTGTTGATTTGCCGGCGGTAAGGGCGGACCTAGACCGCTTCCACCACCACCCGCAGCGCCGCTGCTATTATGAGTCGTCGTGAATAACTCATGCACACCTATTCGATTATTCGGTGAGATCTTTTTTATGGCGCGTATTGAGCTCGCGCCGCCACTGCCACCGCCGCTAATGCCAAAAACCGTCGCACCGCTTGACGCTGCCGCATTGTGGTGATCAAAGTATGCCGCCGCCGCTGCCGTTTTATCATTTAATGAGGCCTCGGCTTTCTTGCGTTGCCTTCTGTAGAAGGGAAAGAAAGAGATAGAGTGAATGACGTGAAACAGAAATAAGAAAGATAGGGGAGGAGAGAAATAAGAAGGGAAAGAGAAAAGAAGGCAGAGGAAAGAAAAGAGAGAGGGGAAAGGAGAGGAAAGAGAGAGAAGAAGAAAGAGTGGAAAGGAGACGATAGAGAGAGAAAGGGGGAAAAGAGTGAGTGGAAGGAGAAAGAGAGAGAAAAAGGGGAAAAGAGAGGGAAGAAGAGAGAGAGATAGGGAATGAGAGAGTAATGAAATAAAAAGGAAAGAGAAAGTGGAAAGGAGAAGAAGAGAGGAATTGAGAGAGAGGGAGAGAGATAGAGGAAAGGAGTGAGAGAAAACAAGAGGGGAGAGCGAGAAGGAGACAAAAATTACAGTTATAGTCAAAAGACAAAATTAATACACGAAAAGTTTCAATACTTACTGAAACCGCCGCTGAAACTCTTCATCTTGCAAGGCAATCAGTCGCCGCATGCGTTCGTCACCCTGTGGCAGTCCGCGTCGCTGCGCGTTTTCTCCATCATCGTCGTCCTCCTCGCTGGACGCGCCGCTCTCCGCGTGACCATATCGACTGCCACTGTTGCCTACACCTGCGCCAACGACGCCATTTCGCGCCGCCTCATAATGATGCCTTTGACGCAGCTGTTGCCGACGCATAGCGCTACTACTAACACCGCCACGACCATTGTTCACTACCACATCATTGTCGCAATCGTTTACATCATCGTCATCATCATCATCATCGTCGTCGACATCGTCATTATCACGACCATACATATTCAAATCCATTTCGTAATGTTGTACATCGGAATTACGATTGCTGAGAATCTCCTCATAAACCGGCCCATCACCGCCCATTGAATTTTGATTGTAGTACTGTTCGCTGCCCGCGCGTCCGCTCGGGTCGTACTCCTCGTGGCTCAGATCACAGTTGGAATGCTTATTTCTATAGTAACGCTGTGTTGGCGTGTGTGCGACACCCATAAACTCTGGCGAGTGATGATGTGGATAATGGTAGGCGTGCGATGCGGGCGCTGGCGGTGGTGGCAATTGTGAGCTGGCGCGTCGTCCCAAATGCAACAAATGCGCATGCGCAGCGGCTGCTGGCTCCAATTGTTCCTCATCTGAGGACAATTGCTGTTGTTGTTGTTGTTGCTGTTGATGATGTGCCGCCAGCATCATGGCCGCTGATGCATGCCGCCGGTGTTGTTGTTGCTGCTGTTGATGTTGTTGTTGCTGATAGTAGGCAGCAGCACCGACCGCCTCATCGTAGTGCGGATATTGTTGCTGCTGCTGCTGCTGTTGTTGCTTCAGCGTGGTCTTCTTGTATGACGGATAGAAAAGTATTTGCTGCGACGCCGCTGTTGTGCGACTGTGCAATGAACCGCTCGGCGATTCACCGCCAATACCGCTGCCGCGCTTCTTCTTGCCATGCGGCTGATGCTTTTGCGTCCAGTAGAAGAACTCATGCGCCTGCTGGGGCGCAACCGCGTTACCGACGTAATCGCGCGGATGTGCCAGGCTCAATGCATTATTGTTGCCGCCAACTGGATTACCCATTTGCTGCTTCCAACCATAGTAATCCGGTTGATGGTAGTACGCCTCTTGTGGTCCACCGGCCGCGCCAATCATTTGCTGCTTTTGACCACCGAAAATCAAATGCGTCGAGCCAGCCGATGAGGTGGGTGAAGTGTGACCAGCGCTGGGCGTACGCAGCCCACCACTGCCGCCAACTGAGTGCACGGCATTCGCGCCACCGCGTTCCAGCACAATATGCCCTTGCATGGCATCAATAATGGAGTGGCCACCCTTGCCGTGCTGCAACGTCATATTGCCGCCGGCGCCCTTCACCGTATCCATATCGGCATCACTAGTTAACGACAGATTGCGCGCATCATTCAATTCACAATCTGATGATGCAATAATGGCATCCTCAGCGGCCGATATAATACCGCCGGTGTCATCTGATACCAAACCCTCGCCGCCGATTGGCAATTTGGACTTTTTCAATTGCACCGTGTTCGAGTTGCCACGATGTGTGCCGGAAAGTGTACCACCGCCGCTACCGTTGCCTGGACCGATACCACCGCCACTGCCGCTACCACTGCCAATACCGTTATTGCCGACGATGCCCGAGGAAATTGAGGCCTTCGAGCAGCGCAAACACTTTGGCAACCAAGAATTTTGCCGCACATATTTACGATATTCCCGACGAATCTGCAGGAAATTATAAAAAAAAAAGTTAAGAAATAAGGATGTTTGTATAAGGTTAAGCGCCTGCGCAGCTTACCTTCTCATTTTGTATGCAATGAAACACGAAAATATACAATCCCATTAGTGTGTTGAAACTAATGAAAAGATAACCGCATACAACGGCCAAGTCGTCCTCCGCTTTGGCCAGGCGTAGATAATAATAGGCGGATATCCATACGGCGCTTAGTAGTAGTAGGAAAATGAAGGAGCAACGCATGTCGAAACTGTAAACGAAATTAAAAAAAAAATGTTACAAACAAGAAAAAACTTCAGCGAAGCTATAAAGCTATTCACATTTCATATGCATTTCTTATAGCGTAAAAGAGTATAAAAGGATCATTATCTTGGTGTTGATAAGTCAGTGTGCTTTAACCGGTCCGATCTGAACAATATATTCGGAAATTGTACAATTACGATTTTACTTACCGCACATTGGCGAGTCGCGTATGCTCTTTATTTTTCAGCGTTGTGTGACTCTTGCGACACATGATGACCCATGACAAGAAGGTGTAACCCAAAGCACTCTAAAATATTACACAAATCCGCATTGAATACCATCGTTCCCAAGTAAAATTTATTTACACAAATATATACATTCGCACTTACCAGCAAAAATAGCAACACAGGTGCCACAAAACTCGAATAGAACAGCGTATTCGCCTCCATCAGCACACAAAAGTCATTTTGTGTGTAGGTATTTGGATTAATGACCAGTGAAATGGCCACAATTGTGAGGGATAAACCGTAGGAGAGTAAATAGTAACAATTCACTTTGGAAGTCTGATCAACTTCGAGTAACATGTCATCGGTGGTTAGTGTGGAATACGATTGGAATGCTGAGAAAAAATTGCGATGAATAGAAATTTTTTGAGAAATTTAGATAATTTAGAATTAGATAAAAGAAAACAAAAATTTGGAATAAAAAAATGGAATAACAAAATAAATAGTATAAAATAAATTTATAATAAATAAAAAAAAAAACAATTTAGATATAAAAAAAATAATAATTTGGAAAAAAATGTAATGAAAATAAATTAAAATAATAAAATTTATTTAAAAAAACTAGAATTGTAAAAATTATAATTATAAAAACGAAAAATTTGAAAAAATATAATATAAAAATCAGAATTAAAATAGAAAACATAATTAAAAATATTAAAAGTTAAATAAATTTTTTAATACAATAATGCGGAGTAAAAGCAAAATTTAGAATAAAAACCAGAAATTAGAATAAAAAAGTTTCTTTTTAAAAACGTTCGAAATGAAGAAATTTATAAATAAAAAAATATTACAACTAAAAATAGAATTTCAAAAAAAATCGAATAAGACAGAATAGAACAAACAAATTAAAATAAAAAAAATTTATATAATTAAAAAAAAATTATAAAATTAAAAAATTAAAAAATAAATTATAAAATGAAAAAAAAATAATAAAATTAAAAATAATAATAAAATAATAATAAAAATAAAAAATAATAATAAAATAAAAAATAAATAATAAAGTTTAAATTCAAAAAAAAAATTAAATAAAAAAGTTTTAATAAAAAAAATATTAGAAATAAAAAAAATTGAATTAATAATTAAGGAGGGCTAAGTTCGGCGATAACCGAACACTTTATACTCTTGGGTATACTCTTGGATTAAAGCCAGCTTCCTTCAAGTAAGTATAAGTATAAGGCTTCTTAGTCACATAGGATTTATTGCGAGTTTTCACACGATCTTATTCATTCTGCACCGTTATAATAAAAATATATGCGATATAAAGTCAGCCGGAAGTTCTAAAACCTTTATATTAGGTGCATATGTATATGGCGACTAAGGGAAATATTGACACGAACGACCCATTTGTAGCACACAGATATATTACTAACAGGAAAGAATTCACTCTGAATTTCAATTATATATATCTCATACTGACCGATATTTTCGGTAAAAAGTCAACTAAAAGCACTGAGTCCATATATTCACTACCTAGGGACTTGAACAGTTTTGGTTCGATTTAATAAATTTTTAGTTATAACGTGGCACTAGGTTTGAAAAAATAGTATATTAAAAAAAAACAATTAAAAAATTAAAATTGCCAATAAAATGGTATTAAGAAATAAATTTAGATTAAAAAAAATTAGAAAAACAAAAAATCAATGATTATAAATAAATATAGCAATAAAAATAGTTTAGTATTGGAAATTAAGGCTTGCCATCATAGTTTTTTTTATTTATGATATAATCTACTGTTTATTTTTTATTTTGAAAATTTCGCTCATATCTTTTAGTTTTAACCATGCTGTTACGGAATTCGGAGTTCATATTTTTTCCAATATTATGTATATTCACAACTATCATAGCATAAAAAATAAACTGCTCGACAAAATAAACGGTAATTATAAGAATATACTTTAAGTTATCAAAAAGAGTTCCTTGTGTATCAAATGAAATTAAAATAACGGATTTTCATAATTTTTTTTAATTACCAAAATCACTTACTGACCCTCAATTGAACACTGACGACTTAATAACTAGAAGAATCAAAAAAGGAATTATAAAACCTTAACTCACCTTCGAAACAGAACCACGCTATCGCCGATAATATCGAACAATGTAGGAAAACAGTAGTGAAACCACAAAGGATACTCGTCTCATTCTGCTCAATGCCAATTAGGAAAAGAATTTCAATGAAAAGTAGGCATATATAAATGCTGCGATAGATGGAAGTGCGCGCAGACTGCAAAAAATATGAAAAAAGAATAGCGAAAATTTGGAAAAATTCTTTCAAAAAAGTTGAAAAGCAGTTTATGTCATTCAAGTGAAAATAAAAGATAGTTTGCTGTTGTTGTAGGTGGTGGTTTACAATTAACAGCAGTTGCGCTCAGCTTTTCGTCGTAGATAAAACAGTAATTTATAATGCAAGTAATTTGTAGAGTAATAATACAGTTATATAAGCACTAAGCAAATACTTTTCAAAATTATAAAAAAAAGAAAAAGTTTCGAAATTGCAACAAAAAAAGAATAGAAAATATTCTTCGAAATTACACTAAACAAAAAAATATAATTTTTGAAAGTTACAGAAACAAAAAATAAAATCGAAATTTTCTTCGAAGTTACCGAAATAAAAGTTTAATTCTTTTAAAAATTGCAAAAAAAATCGAAATAGTTTTCTTTAAGTTCCAAAAAAAATTTTGAATCCAAATTTTGCTTTCGAAATTACAAGAAAAGTTCGAATTTTTTTCGAAGTTAGAAAAGAAAGTTTAGAAAAAATATTTCGAAGGTAGAAAAAAACGAAATTGTTCAAAAATTAGAGAAAAAAAAATTCGAAACTACAAAAAAAGTTGTTTCTTGACGGAAAATTATTTTTTGAAAGCTATTTAAATTTACTTGGAATATTCGAAAGCGCACAAAAATTCGGTTAAAATCGATTCTAATGTTAGACAAATAAACAAAATTGTTTCAAAATTACAGAGAATTAAATTCGAATTTTTTTCGAAGTTAGTTAAGTTCAAATTTCTCCAAAAAAATCAAAAAAATATTTCAAAGTTAGAAAAAAAAGAAATTGTTTAAAAGTTCGAAAAAAAATTTTCGAAGTTACAAAAAAAATTGTTTCTTGAGGAAAAATTATTTTTATGTAAACTAATCTGTTTAAATTTACTTCGTATAGTCAAATCGTTACAAAAAATTAAATTCGAAATTTTTTCCGAAGTTAGTTAAGTTTAAGTTTCCAAAAAAATTAGAAAAAATATTTCGAAGTTACAAAAAAAATTAATTCTTGATGGAAAATTATTTTTTGAAAGCTATTTAAATTTACTTCGAATATTCGAAACCGCACAAAAATTCAATTCTAATGTTAGAAAAATAAACAAAATTGTTTCAAAATTACAAAAAATTAAATTCGAAATTTTTTCGAAGTTAGTTAAGTTCAAATTTCCCAAAAAAAAATATGGAAAAAATATTTCGAAGTTAGAAAAAAACGAAATTGTTTCAAAATTACAAAAAATTAAATTCGAAGTTACAAAAAAAGTTGTTTTGTGACTGAAAATTATTTTTATGCAATTAAATTTTTTTTTTAATTTTACAACAAGTGACAGCTGACGCTTATAGTTTTTGTAATTTTCGTACGGTTAAATTTTAAGTTAGCAAAAATTCAAAAAATAAATATAAATAAAAATTGGTAACAAAATTTAAAAAAATTATGTATTAGCAAAAATTCGTTAAAAATTGTGAATATTAACTGTTGAACTGTTTTGTAAGTTTAATATTGTTCGAAAATATTTTTGCCATAATTTTGAAACTTAAAAAAAAAATATTTAAATTTAAAAATTGTGAATATTAACTGTTGAACTGTTTGGTAAAGTGAAAATTGTTCGAAAAAATGTCAAATATAAAAATATGTATGTTTTTTTGCCATAATTTAAAAACTTAAAAAAAATTAATTTAAATTCAAAAATTGTGAATATTAACTGTTTGGTAAAGTGAAAATTGTTCGAAAAAATGTCAAATATAAAAATATGCGTTTTTGCCATAATTTTTTTGCAGCCATAATTTTGAAACTTAAATTTGACTTTTTAGAATACAAATAAGTTTTTTTCTAATTTCGTGCTTAAATTTAAGTATTTCTTTTGTTTTATAACTGTATTAATAATTTTATAGTAAAGTGGTGGTGGTTTTTGGTATTATTGGATATTATAGGATAGGTTGTAGACAAACAGCAAATGAGACGAATATTAAAGAACAAAAACTACACAATAATTACAACAAATTTAATTAAATTAATGAACACAATGACAAATGAACGAAAAAATTCAAGTTTTCAAATAGACAAAATGACATTTATTATTTTAATTATTATTTTGCATGAAATGTGATGTGATAAGACTTGAAATAAATGTCAAATTTAAATACATACATATATTTTAAGCTAACTTATATAAAAAATATATATAAACAAAAATTAACATAAAAATGGATATGCAGTCTAAAAGCTAAATTTACTAAAACGAAACAAAAAATGCTACATAAAACATACAAACTAAATAGCGCATAAAACTAAGAAATGTATGTTATGAAATTCTATAAGAATACACATATATTATAAGGCACTAAAATATAAAATTTACTTACGTCACTGCTAAAAAAAATTATACTTAATAGTATATCACATTTACTACTACAGTAATCAGTACAGATAACAATGAAATGCGTTTAAAATTAAATAAAAATAATTTAAAATTAAAATTAAATTTCTTTCAAACATGCTATGCAATGCTACTTAAGTAAATACGCTGTTTTTCAGATTTTTCACATGCGACTAAACTAAGCTACACATATACTTACATATACATAACCTATAAACTACTTAAAATAAATTTTAGTTATTATACAGTAAACAAAGCATTTCACCACCACCACCACTTATACTGTAAATCTTCCATATTGCCTTGCATTATAATATTATTTGTATTCGTATTCGCATCGCTCAAGCGATTGTTGGCGCCCACATTGTTGTTGCTGTTATTGCGATTGACATTCAAATTATTATTGCTGCCGGCATGTTGCAGCGCCGCCGCGATTGTGGCAGCGGCCGCCATCGCCGCCACCGATGTGGTGTTACTCATCGAGGTCTCCATGCTGCCGTGATGCGGTGTCGTATGTGCCGTAGCCGTACTAACGTGCATATGTGTGGATGTCGCCGGCTGATTGAGGTTATGTCCGTGCGGATTGTGATGATGCGCCGGTTGTAAATTCAAGTTCAAATTCAAATTATTCATTTGTAAATTACGTTGATTGTGTTGGGCGACGACAACGGCAGCGGCAGCAGCAGCCACAACTTGTTGCTGTTGCTGCTGTTGTTGTTGTGCCGCCGCCGCTTGCTGTTGCAAGTTGAAATTATTCGCATTCAAATTGTTGCGATTGGAATTGCGTATGGAATTGTGTTGTATGAAATTTGTGGGCGCCGTTGTGCCAAGATGACTACCCGCCGCCGCACCCATTATATTTGGAATGTGTTGTAAATTCAATTGTTGTTGTATATTTTGTATATTATTTGTGGGTGCCGGTTGGCCGCCCGACGCAGTTGCTGCTGTCGTAGAAGAAGTTGTGGTAATCGCGAGCGTTTCATGCGTCTGATCGCGTATATTATTTTGACGACGGCCACTGCGTTGACGCTGACTGCCGCCGCCGATTTGACTACCACCACCACCACGTCGATTACGTCGCCCGCTTACCTTTATGAAAACGCCATTGAATATCTTCAACGTGAGCAAGGCGATGACAACGAACACCAGGCAAATGGCGACACTTATGTAGATGAGTATGCGCATATTGCCATCGAAGACGCCGAACAGCGAATGATTGTGCTCGTCCATGACATCCATGAGTATGGCAAAGTTGGTGAGATGATTGCACATGCAAATGCTGTGCGTGCGATTTGTTGACTCCAAAGTGCAGCCATTCGCTGACCATGCGCTGTGTGAGGCAAATGAAGTGTTGCACAATAAATTTAAAATGTTATAATTTAATAAATTTAAAATGTTATTATATAATTTATGTTATAATGTAAGCGTGTGTGTACAAAAAATGTGACCTACTGATCTATATAGTTCCAAAAGACGCAAGTCGGATTGGTTACATTTTCGGTTTTGATGTGTCGCAAGACTAATTTGATCGGTTGTGAGAGCTGTATGTGTCGTCCTTTACCCAAACTCGCTGATATCACCTTACTATTGAGTATGCGTATGCGTTGTTGTTGTAAATCAGCGCTTGCGCCCGAATCGTTGCGCTCGCTGGCCAGCAAGGCTGTGTTGCGTACTATTTTGAAACGTGTTGAGTAAAAAATTAAGGTTTAATGTTTTTTTATAGTAAAACTTACCATAACTGCGCGAACTTTTTGTGTCAAAGTGGTCGTAAGACGGTTTCAAGATCGACTCCAAACGATCGAAGGCGGCGAATACTATGCGCACAAGGCCGCCTTCGCTGTTTTCCACGAGCGCGGTGCGCGGCAATTCTATGCGGTCGTCACTGATTTGCCATTGCTCGAGGTCGGGGAACACTTCATTGCCCTGAATGTTCTTAGTCTCCAAAACACGCACAGACAACACTGAGAAGAAGTAAAAGAGAAATATTAAATAACTATGGCTTGGAAAATAATTTCTTTGATTTCGTTAAAAACAAAAATAATTATATCAATAAAAATATTATTTTTTATGTAAATTATAATTAAATTTAAAATTTTTTTAATAATATTTTTTGGGATTATAGTTTAGTATACATATGTATATATGTATATATTTTTTGTTTGGAAAATATAATTATATTTTTTTGTAAATTATAATTTAAGTTTTTTAATTATATTTTTTTTTTTGTTTATTACAATTAAATTATTTTAGTTATAATTTAATTTGTTTAATTATAATAAAAAAATAATAATAATGTAAATAATTATTAAATTTTTTTTGATTTTTTTTAATTATTATTTTATACAATCCACAGTTATTTTATAATTTCTTTCAATTATTTCAGAACAATGACTCAAAATAATCTGTTTGGATTGGAAAATAATATTTTTGACTTCGTTAAAACCAAAAACAATTATATCGATAAAAATATTATTTTTTATGTAAATTATAATTAAATTTAAAATTTTTTTAATAATATTTTTTGGGATTATAGTTTAGTATACATATGTATATATGTATATATTTTTTGTTTGGAAAATATAATTATATTTTTTTGTAAATTATAATTTAAGTTTTTTAATTATATTTTTTTTTTTGTTTATTACAATTAAATTATTTTAGTTATAATTTAATTTGTTTAATTATAATAAAAAAATAATAATAATGTAAATAATTATTAAATTTTTTTTTTGGAAAATTATTTTTAATTATAATTTTACTTTTATTTATAATTATAAATTTCAAAAAAAAATATTATTAAATATTTTTTTGAAATTATAATTTATTATTTATTTAGTTACAATTAAATGTTTTTAATTATAATTGCATTTTTTTTTTTTTTTGAAAATTATAATTTATTAGAATTTTTTGTAATTTCCTCCATCATTTCCTTTACTTACGTATATTCTTGACCTTCTGCACAATATTGCGTTCACGTATGATGGTGTCGGCTAAAAGAAATGCATTATACTCCAGTCCAGTCAGCAATGATGTGGCAACACGCATTTGATCTTCCTGATTCAGATCCATCCATGAGGACAATTGTGATTCATCGAGCAAATTTGAACCAGTCTTTACCACACCATGTAGCAATTCTAATATAATAGCCTCACGCTGGCGCTGATCTGGTAAGGTCTCTTTGTCGTGGAACATTTTCTCCGACATGGTTTGTATGATTTTCGTAGTTACAAGCATGTCACCACCATATAAGGTTTTGCTACTAGTCACCTATTAGCAAGTAATTAAATGTCAACACATAATTTTAGTACAAAAAATGTGCAAAGCTTTATACAAACCTCTGATAGATCATTTGCTATCGATATAACAGATGATTCGCGTTGATTTACGCGCACCTCCAAGCTATTTAGCCACAGACTGCGGCATTGCGTAAGATCTGGCGTCATGGGATGCCAAGTGGGCTCGAAATTGCCGATGCGTTGACTTAATCTATCAGCGGCATTTTCACAGCTACTGTTGCCATTACTGCTGCTGCAATTAGTACGTGGTATTGCACGCAATGTGGTGGTTTCCGCTATGCCACCATCCTCATCTTTGTAGTTGACGCGCTTCATAAGTACACAACGCCATTTGGCAATGCCAGTTGCGCCACCTAATAAAACAATTTATATTTACATATAAACATAGGGTATTTGCAGTTATTGCATAGTATATTACCTGGACAGGGCTGCACATTTACATCGCCCACGCGTGTTATATTCCAGAAGAGATTACGCGCATTTGTTGGCCCGCAGAACATATTCGATTCATCCTCGGCCACCGCACCCAAACCCATATTGAGGTTATTTATATTGTTTATGGTGCGTATACCATTACTGCCACCGCTACCTTCAGCGCCCATTACGTTGTTATTGTTGTTGCCAGCAGCATGTTGTTGTGTGGCGGTACTCTGCTGTTGATTGCCACGATTTTGTGCGGTTTTAGCGGTGAGTATGGTGCCGTCATCTGTGCCACTGCCACCAACACCACTCAGTATGCGCGTATTGGGTGTGGTGGTTGTGTTGGACGGACCCACATGTGATTTGGCTATGCGTAATTATGTGTTTCAACTTAAGCATATAAGAATTAAATGAATTTGCTTGACTTACTTTGATTTGTGCCCGGCGTACGCGTTGATAAATCATTTTTCGCCGTTGGTCGCGTATTGCTGGCAGTACTATCAGCCGCAGTGACACCTTCCACAGGCGTTGCTGCATGATGTCCCGTATGATGATGATGATGCAACGGCGGTGGTGGTGGTAAACCATCATGTCTGTTGGAATTCTTTATCACCGTTGTATTATAGTTACCTTTAAGACGGCCGCCTGGTAATGTGGGTTGCGGTGGACCTGGCGTTGGCGGCAGTGTATGCCATAGGCCACCTGCCGATGGAATGCCACCATTGGCAGGTAGTGGTAGGCGCCCTGGTCCTTGCGGTTGCAACGGCACACTTGGATTAATTAGTGTGCTGCCATTCGCAAGCAATGGTGGATTATTCGCTAACACCCATGGCGGACTGGGTCGATTGGTGGTGGTTGATGTTTGTGCCGCCGATATGCATTGGTAATGCGCCTCGAGATACTTGTGTGTACCAGGACAGGGATCGCCAAACATACTCGTCGTTGCAAGCACACTGCAACTTTGTTTGTGTGCGCATCTAAAACACAAAACGAAATGTAGAAAATAATGGGATGTCGTAATGCATGCCTATAATTGTGAAATGATACTTACTTTGAATTCAAAACGGTCAAACTCTTTGGGAACATGCAGTTTACACTCCATTCGACATTGCCATGGTCATTGCATATCGTTATCGAGAAGCGTCCGTAATTCGCACGTATTAAGTTGATCAGGTCGCCTGGATCGCATTCTATTGTTAATTTCTTACCTTCACAGGCGTATGCAGTTTGGTATTTGGGCGCTATTAAAAGAGGAAATCATATAATTAATAAACAAAAAAAAGTTGTTTAATTTTTAATTTTTGCAACAGAGCAAGAAATTTTTCGTACATAGACATATGAAATATACAATGTAATGAATTATATAATGTATTATATGCATTTTTATAAATATAGTAATTAAAAGGTTGTGTTAAATGTCGTTGTTGTAGTTGATTTGGTTTGGTTTAGATTGGTTGGATGATGTTGATCTGAAAATAGATTAAAAGCTATGCATGGCAAATGTATGATTTTATAAACATGTAACATTTAAATACATAAGTATACAAATAGCAATAATTTGTGAGCACAATCATGTTTTTAGCCTACGTTAGATACTTAGAATGCTTCCAGGCATGCCTGCCACATGATTTCTTAGCTTTGTTGCTTATGTTCATAAATACCAATGCCATCTGTAATAATGTTAAAACTCAGCGTACACCTCCAGACATATTGTGAACCAGTTCAAGATACATCGCCATGTTGATGAGTCACCATATGCTGCTTTCTTTCCGTCCGTTTTTTTCGCTCATGAAATGAAGTCATAGTTGAAGTGGAGATAAGTGCGGCTAGACTGTAAAAAAATGGACAAAATTAACAACATTTGAACAAATTTCTGTATATACATCAATTTTAGTTCTGCATGTCGCCGAATTCAATCAAACAATAACGAAATGGCGACTTTTAAGCAAATACTGATATAGGTTGTACCTACACATTCATGAACCACAAAACAAATAAAATGTATTGAAATACCATAAGCACTAATGTGGTGTGTGAGGATAAGTAAATACCAGAAGGTATTACTGGATTTCAATGGAATGCACTCCGTAAGCACTTTTAGCGTTAAAGCACACAGTGAAAGGGAAAATCTCCATTCACAGCACATTCCAATTACGACCAAAGAGATAGCAATAAAGCAACGAGCACTTTTGCTGCAAGCATGAAAATAACCCGAACAACGAGCAATTGTATGCATCGGCATTGACACAACACGAAATGTGCAACGTTCAACAATGCATTCTCAATGCAATGCTAAGTGTTCCAGTTCTTAATATTCCATGAGCTACATTTTTTATAACATACTATCCGTAAGTGCAGCCGACTTTTTTAAAGTATGTATAAAAAAAAATCACCGAAAAACTTTGATTTTGTAACACAATTTTAGTATTTAAAATCTATTCAGCTAATTTTTTCCGGTTTTTAATACACTTTTTAGAATTTATTTTACTAACAAAGGCCAACACAACCATCTGCTGCTGCACCACTTTACATTATAAATGTTATTTACAGCGGTTAGCAACATCATGCTGTTAAAATTGCGCTTCAATTTACAGCGCGGCTTGTATAAATAGCATTTTAACAGCGGCGCCCGACATTTTTCACTTGCCTACTGTTAAAAACTTTCCCCAGTCAATTGATGGCTCAAAGTTAAACAAAGAAAAATTCTTCAAATTTCACTTTTTTCGAAAAACCTTTGATGCAATCATCATCTATAGTTGCTGTTTACTATATTTATGCACATTTGACTATTTAAATGTAATTAAAATGACAAATAACACAAAAATATTCTGGAGCTACACACCTTTGATTTGACTACTTGTAAAAATTCTCTACACTAAATAAATGTCGAATGCAAAGCGAAAATGTTAATTGGGCGAACAAAATGGAATCAGAAAACTAGTGGATTTCAGAAAAACCAAATTGAGGGTTTGCGGAGACAATTTCAAGTCTCCAAAACTACTTAGATACGTAATTGCACATACATATAAATTAATATTAAATGAAATTCAATGCGTTATGTTCAAATTTTAATTATTTTATTTCTATTTTAAATAAATTATGTATGTTTTGATTGACATTTCTGTACAAATTTATGTTCGCGGTAAAGCAATTTATCATAAAAAATCTAAATTAAAACGAATTAACTCACTTCATCTTCCTTAATCAACGAACATGAAAACGACAGACGAGGCTCCAAATTAAGTGGATAAGTTTTGAAATACCCTCCAATAGAAACGAACTTAAGTCAACTTTCTTCTGCTATCGATATCCAATCGATAACTATTTATTCCCACAGGCTCGCTAAAAATTAAAATTTATTTGTAGTCAAGTGCTGTCTCTTCAGCATAATATTTATTTTTGAAGCATTCTGAGCTGTACCAATAGGAACTACTATCGACTAGCTGTTAAAGCATTTGCTCCCTCATATGGGTAAGAACAGCTGGTGCTTTTTCCTGTACAGCTATACATAAGTTTAGTTAGCTGCTGGCTAAGAAACATACATACATACATATGTACTTATGTACATATGTACAATGCATATGTGTACAAGCTGCTTCATTCATTGGTCTCAAGGTTGAAATGTGTTCGGGTATTTTATTTCCTGTCCCCAATTTTACCCCTTCACTCCATATACATATGTATGTACGTCGGTATTTACAAACAAAAGTAGTTTGCTTTGCTAAACCAAAGACAAAATATTTAAATATTTGCATTTTGAAAGCCTTTCATACATAAATTCCATCATCAATTAAAATTTTATAATTTTTGTATATTTTCTTAGCCAAATAAAAGACATGACAAATTTAATACTTTTTTTAAATTTTATTGACAGACACTATGGCAAACAACGACATCAATTTTATATTGACAAATTTATAAGTTAGTGGGATTATTGAATATAGAGTTTATACAGTGCCGCTTAGACACTTTGCAATAACAACTATCACATACAATGTATGTATGTATATACACAGTTCCAAATACTTATACATACATATCTATACAAATATTAACAATGGCATTCTTCTTTATTTAAGTAACTACACATTTTATCGCATATCATAAGTTTAAGTACTAAAACAATTAATCAATTCCTTAATCTTAAAACTAAAAAAATTAAGCATAATTAAATAAAGTATAACTCACTTGTTTTAATTTTTTTTTTGTTTAATATTTGATATATTAAAATACATATGTATGTATCGATGTTAACATGTTTTGCCTGATATGTTATAATTGAAATCGGTTGCGACAGGCTTAATATAATTTGTGTGTGCCTGATGCCTCATGCAACTTTATTAAGTAGAATATTTTTCATTCTGCAGACATACTTATATACATATGTATGTGAACATATATTATTGTATATTTTCTGCCTGTATGTATGTAAGAACATATCAGTGTAGATGCATTTCAATTGAATCCGCACAGACATAAAAATAACTATTTCTAAATATTCCGTTGGTGAAATTGCCTTAAGCCTCAAATTAATTGCTACATACATACATACTGTACATGTAATGCTTAGAGTCATCAGTCTGTGATAAAATAATAATAAAACAAAATTAAGTAAATTGTGTCCACAATTGTACATTTGTCCGTTGTTACTTACGAGTATATGGGTCAAAGCAAATGTATTTATTGTATTGTACATTTCATGTTTTCAAATTAATTGCAGCCATTCAATTAACGATCACAAATGATCACATATTCGATAGAAAGTTATTAAGAGTATAGCTTTGTGAAAGACCGTCTTAAGGGTATTGAGTGGCTTTTATTGGGGGTGACTATTGATAGTAATCTTGTGTTCTTATTTATTGCTGGGAAATGCACACACACGTCAAATGCACTTATATATATGTATGTACATACATATATTTATTTATGTGTATTGCTGGCAAGCGTGAGAAAATGATTTCCGAAACAATATGACATGATGGGAATGGCACATGGTTGGTCAAGAATAGCAGTGTTCGCAATTAATTTTATTTCTAGCGAAACGTTGCTTAAACAAATTTATTGATAAAATATAAATTAATAATAAATATAATTATATATAAAAAAATATTGTAAAGAAAATGATTAATTAGAAAATATTAAATTAAAATTAAATATTAAAAAAAAATAAATAAACGAGATTGAAAAAATTAAAAACAAAAAACACGATTGAGAACAAGAAATTCATAATAAAAAAATATTAAAAAAACAGGATTGAAAAAATAAAAAAAAAACAATTGAAAACATGAAATAAATAAAAAGAAAAAATAAAGAAAAACATAATATTGAAAAAAAATAAAAAGCATGATTGAAAACAATAAAGAATTAAAAAAAATTAAAAAAAGAGATTTGAAAAAGTTAAAAAAAACATAATTGAAAACAACAAATGAATAAATAGAAAATAGTTAAAACAAAAAATTAGAAAAGAAAAAAAAACAAAATTGAAAAAATGTAAAAAGCATGAAAACAAGATTGAAAAAAATTAAAAAGCATAATTGTAAACAAGAAGTGCATAATAAGAAAATATTAAAGCAAGAGAAAAAAAAGGAAGATTGAAAAAATAAAAAAAATAATAATTGAAAACAAGAAATGAATAATAAGAAAATACGATTAATAAAAGATGATTAAAAAAAGATTTATAAAAACAAAAATTACAAAGAATATATAAGAAAAGCTAATATGAAATGATTAATAAAAGATTTAAAAAATGTAAAAAGCTTAATTGAAAACAAAAAATTAATAATAAGAAAATATTTAAAACAAAAAATAAAAACAAATAAAATTAAAAACACATAATTGTAAACAAGAAATGAACAGTAAGAAAATAAATAAATATATTAAATAATTTTTAAAATAAAAAAAAAACTTAAAAAAATATAAGAAAAAATTAATAAAAATTTATTAATAAAAAACATTAAAAAAAAATAAATTAAAAAAATTGTTAATAAAAGCTTATACTCAAATATTGTATTTTGACTTTCTTTGTTACACACCAACTTAACCTCTTTAAAAAAATTTCATTTTCAATTTTTAATCCCAACATTTTTTTGAAAGTCTTCCATTTAATTGAAAAATTTTATTTAAAAAATTCGCAATCCTTATTCAGTCATAAAAACTCATTTAAGTAAAAACTGCGTAAATATTATGTTACCCCCGTTCGGACTAGTAAAATTTTTTATATTAGAAAAATTTAAAATTTTTTTGAATTTACCATATTACAAAAATGTGAAATTTAATTTTTTCCTATTAGTTAAAGAAAATTAACATATTTCAAACCGCAATTTACAGTAACAATAAAAAGTTTTATTTAACAAAGAACTGCTTTGTTATTGTGTTTTTCAAGAATGTCATAATACCCTGCACTATCACTAAAGCAAATAAAAAAACAAACAAATTTAATAGACAAACGGCCAGACCTTGTAGGCTTTCTTGGTAAAAATAAAATTAACTGTAAATGCAGTTGTGGTGGCGCATTCATAAATCATTTGCAGGTATGTACATATGTACATACATGATACATATTAAATTTTTATTTTTTTTTAATTTAATTTTTATATATTTTAATTTTTTCTCATGGATTTATATTTTTTATATTGCGCTACGAACAATATCTTTGAAATATTAGAAGAAAACTGCTAAGTAGTGTCTATACACGAGCAGAAAATGTTGTTGTTGTACAATAATTTATAATGAAAATATTATTTGCTTGCATTGTATTTACAAAATAAAAATTATTTATAGGTACATGGATATGTGCCATCTGATCAAATTTGACCCGGACTGTGAAAAAAACTACATTTTCGCGTATTTTAATGCCAATCTTTATTATAACGTTTGCATACGCAGTTTAACTGGAACGATTTGGGTCAAATTTGGACAGGTGGTAGGTATATATAAAAGTAAAATGGGTAGCTGTTTTGAAATACGAATATATAACTTTTGTTCTTGTAGTTAAGTTACTGAAATTTCGATGTTTATACAGTGGGCGGGAGAGGAGTAACTTTTTGGTCATAGTTTTGCTTTACGCAGCTGCAGGTTCCAAAAAGAAATTTCGTTACATTTTTGTGTAAGTTTTTTAAGTGGTTACATGGGTTTACGGGTTTAAAAAAATCGATTTTTTTTATTATCTTATTATACTCTACAACATCTCCTTAATTTTCAAGTAGATCGGAGTAATAGTTGCGGTATACAATCTTGAGAACTTGTGCGCTCGAGGCCAGCTAAGCTCGGTGCGCCGTCTTTAAACGCGTTTTTTCGAAACTGTGTTTTTGAAGTCGGTTGGCAAGATTTTTCGGGAACTACTCAACCGATCTTCATGAAATTTCACATAGTTCTTTAAGATACAATACTTAAAGACTTGGACGAAGGATTTTTTTGATTACAACTATTTGGAAAAAATTGTTGCGTGATTTTCACTGAAATTTTAATTTTTTTTGTAAAAATGTCTGCCAAAAATACAATTTTCACTTTTTTTTCTTCGTCCAAGTTCTAAAATAAGGTTTTAATTAAATAATGTATTCTTTCACTTTAAATGATCTTGTCAGGAGTTATCCTACCAACGCGGACGCATCTCTTTTCTCAGTGGTCACCGGGAATGGCGTCACAATGGTCGAGTATAAAATATTTTTATTTTTCAAAAATTTCGGTATTCCTTTGTTAATAGTGTATGTTTGTAACAAAAAAAAGAGTTCTGAAGAAATATTTAATTTTTATATGAGTAAAAAGTTTTTGAAAAAGGCTGTTTTTTACCCGAGGAAACCCATGTAACCTCTTAAGCATCTTTACTATATAGAAAAGATAAAAAAATTCAGAAATTATATAAAAAACGTACAATGAGTTTCAGTAAAAAATTTATAAGTGTATATATGTATGTACATTTGTATATCGTCGCTTTAAATGGAAAACAATGTATCATCAAACAAAAATTTAAAATTATTGTTAGATATAATAACCTATATATTGGTTATTTTATAACGAAAACTCTAATTTTGTTTTAATATGAGTGTTTGATAACCATTTTATAGCCGATTTATAACCAAAACTATAATTTTGTTGCAAAATGAGTGTATGATAACCATTATATAACCATTTTATAACCGAAATTCAAAGTTTGTTTTAATATGAGTGTATGATAACCATTATATAACCATTTTACAACCGAAACTCAAATTTCGTTTTAATATGAGTGGTTTCTACTAATGTATATAATAACGTTTTTCCTTCGCCTGTAAACTTTGTGAAAAGTGATTTTACGTGATTTTGCATTTTAGGCGACGATAGGTATTGTGACGTGTGCATATAAAACTGCTTTCAGTTTCGCAAGTGAACACCGTACTGTAACTACTGTAACTAATCTTGCATTGTGCTTGTCTTTTTTTAAGTAGCTCGATTTATTTGTCGGAGTATGACGTTTTAGACACTAGATAAAAATTCTATTGTTTTTACAGTTGTTTAAGCGCGTAAACGTGTGCAAGTGCATAAGTGCAGATATGTATGGCGCGAAGTAAGGTGTGTAAATTTTTTGTTTAATTTCTTCTAAATGCTAAGTGAGGTTACTTTTGACTACTTAACAACAATTGCAACACTATATTATTTATTGTTGTTTTAATATACATATTTTTCTAAACTTTTAGTCGAGACCACTCCAAAAAGCATTCAAAATGCGCTGGCAGCTTACGTACAGATGTTTACATTTATTTTATATACATACATATGTATATGTACATACGTGTGTGTTGTGGTCTACTACTCGTAAATACCGCTAAAGGCACTTTAAAATTGATTGTGTGCATAATACTCGTAATTGTTTATTTTACTAACAACTAACAACTACCGACTACTCACTATCAACAAGCTAAGTACACGCTTACTTACATATGTACGTATTTACATACATATATATGTATGTATTACTAACTGTTCATATACTGGCATTTTCTATTTAGGATTCGTTTAACCTTAAAAAGTAAAATTAAAAATAAAAATTAATAAATACGCTAATAACTAAGTTAAACATTGTTTGAATCACCAGCAGTGAAGTAGCAATATTTTACCAACAATTAAAATGCCACATTTATATACACGCCAATCCTCAATACTGTACCATTTTCACCCACATCACTGTTCCATCTGTTCGTGCCGCTTATCTTGCGCTTGCGCATGCGTTTTACGCTTGTGCCAACGCACGCTGGCGAATTGTGCAAAACGCTGCCCGCAAATGTCGCATTTGTACTTCTTCACTGGCAAATGCAGTTCGTTGTGCTTCTTCAGATTGGCGAATGTGGTGTAGGCCTTGCCGCACACATCACAGACATGCTTACGTATATTCAAGTGGCCATTCATGTGATCCGTATAACGGTTGCGCTCGTAGAAGGCCTTGTCACAGATGGGACAATGAAAGTTGGACTGGTTGAGGTGGGCGCGTCGGTGTGTGTCGTAAAAGGACCAAGTTTTGAAGGATTTGCCACAGAAGCTGCAGATGTAGGGACGCTCGCCTGAAAGTATGAAAGGTGGAAATGCAATGTGATAAGGTGTATACGAAGATTATAAGGTTATAAAATTTATATTTTTTTACAGTAGAGGAAAGCACCGAAAGCCGGAGTGCGAAACTTGAATCCACCAAACGTTATCTACTCCCAACTCAAGATAAGACTATGCTCAATAATGTACAATAGGTTCGAATAAATTTACTCAATCCATATTTAAGAAATAAATTCGCAAAAAGTATTTTATTTTTACCATGAAAACCCTTTCCCCCCTTAAGCACTTATTACATTTGTTTCTTAGGTCGACTAATTGTTTAGTCACTGGTACCACCATGAGATCGTCCGCATATGCTACTAATTTCAAGACTTTTTTTTCCTGTCTTCTTAGTGGGCCTAATACTGTGCCTTGCGGTACTCCATTCGAGATAGAGTAGCTCTTGGTTCCTTCGTTCGTATCATAAATCAGCCTTCTATATTTAAAATAACTCGTTATAATGTTTATGAGGTATTCAGCGTCACGTAATTCATCCAGGATTTAGATTAAGACTTATCGTAGTGCATCAATAGTGGATCTCTTTTATAATTTTTATAAGCCGTATTGTCTCTCTGATAAACCGCCGGCTTCCTAGATTGCTAACTCCCAGCGGTTTCGTACTATATTTTCGTACACTTTGCCCATTGTGTCGAGCATATACAGAGGTCGGAACGATGAAGATTCTTCAGGTTGATTCTTTGGTTATGGAAGGAGAACCAAACCTTGTACTTTCCACGGGTCGGGGAACACCTCTTCCTTTATAAAAGCGATGTTCATTTTAGCAAACAGTCGAGGTTTTAAACCTTATAGCTTCCTTCAGGGCTGTTGCGTATGCCATTTAATCCAGGCGCTTTGGTGTTTTTAATTTTCTCTGCTATGGTTGATATAGTATAAGAGGCCCTCAGAGTGGACCCTTAAAGCCGGTCAGAAAACAAGAAAAAACGTTAACTTCGGCTGCACCGAAGCTAATATAGCCTTCACAGCTGCATTTCTTTTAGTAACTATGTGTTCAGTTTGTATGGTAGCTATATGCTATAGTTAACCGATCTGAACAATTTCTTTGGAGATTACATTGTTGCCTTAGAAAATAATCTGTACCAAATTTGGTGAAGATACATTGCCAAATGTGACAGTTTTCCATACAAGAACTTAATTCCGATCGTTCAGTTTATGTATATGGCAGTTATATGTTATAGTGGTCCGATATCGGCCGTTCCGACAAATGAGCAGCTTCTTAAAGAGAAAATGACGTTTGCAAAATTTGAAAAGGATATCTTAAAAACTGAGGGACTAGTTCGTATATATACAGACGGACGGACGGACGGACGGACATGGTCATTTATATATATACTTTATAGGGTCTCCGACGCTTCTTTCTGGGTGTTACAAACATCGTGACAAACTTAATATACCCTGTTCACGGTATAACAAGGTAATACACATCATTTTCTTTGATTACAGTCTTGTGGTTCCAAACGAAGTCGTTCCACAGGGTCGAAAGATACTACGGAATACTACTTGATTGTTTTGTGGCGTCTACCTGAAGTAAATCGTCGTAGACGACTGATTTATGTCGACGAAAATTCTTGGAATCTTTACCAAGATAGAGCGCAGACACATACTAGAATTGTGACCGACTTTGCAAAAACAACTTTTAAGTTCCAAAGAACTTCTGCACCAAGTTTTATTAAAATATCTAAATTTTTACTCAAGCTATAGATTGCATGGACACACGGATGGACGGGAATTTAATTTATATTTGAAAAAAAAAAATTAATAATAAAAACAAAGCTCACCTGTATGACTACGCATATGAATGGCGACCTCGGTGGATGTAGCAAATTTCTTATCGCATACTTCGCAAGCATACGGAAAATCACCTTTATGACGACGTATGTGTATGGTTAGATTGCCGGGTATTTGAAAACCCTTACCGCAAAGCGTGCAAATAAATGGTTGCATGCCATCATGGCCAGACTTATGAATCTTATACTGATCGGAGGTCTTAATTAGTTCAGCGCAAACATCACAGCGAAATGGTCCCAGATTAACATCGAGAAATTCCATCAGCTTCGTTTGTATAATTGACGGTGGCGGTGGTGGCGGCGTTGTGTTGTTTTGTGTGGTTTCGACTAGACGCTTATGCTTTTCGGCTGAAAACTCTTTACGCATTTCATATAAGGTTTTCTGCAATTCTTCCAATGTACTATCAATGCCAAGCATCAGATTGACTTCCTCGAGCATTTGGTTGAGTTCCTCATTGCGGTATGTGGTCGAACGATAATCGGGGTGCTCGACATCCCAAAGCGCTGAATAGCTCTTGTAGATCTCAATGAATGTCAGGTGATCATCGTTACTTTTGAACTCGATAGATTTAGCCTTTAAATATTGTATCTTTGGTTTGCAAGCGATAACACCTTTGCGCTGAAAGACGTTAAATACAGTTTGTTAGCGGTTGCTTGCGATTAAGGAAACCTTATTTAACTCAATGGTGATAAACATATAATCCTTAATCATAACTGTACTACTATCTCATGGTACATAACCGAATTTTGCTTACCTTTTTTAGACGATCGCATAACTGATCTTCGAAGATCTTCTGCAGGAACTCCATTTGTTCAAAGCACCACAATTTCGGCGCATACAGTCCTTTTTGTTCGTGTACTATACGTAATTCGCGTCGAAAGCGCGTTCGTAGTTTTTGTATCTCGGTGGCACATTCATCGGCGGTCATGTTAACATCCTTCTCCAGCAGCAAATTTATTGAGATCTCACGCATCAGTTCATTCTTATTACATAGTAAGTAGTTGGGATGCTGGGGATTCCAGAGCGATTCCTGTCTACGAAATGCGTCCAAAAGATAAGTAAGTACGGTACGATTATGTGTGGAACGTGTCGATTCTGTGCAATCTTCATCCAATGATTTATCCGAACTGTCCAATTGTTTCTACAACGAGAAGGAAGTCAACACATAGAAAGAGTTCAATACAGCAGAAAACTGCGCTCGCTCAACTAATCGTACCTTAACTCTACGTGCAGCACGCTTATTCTCGATAATATCACGGAGAAACTCCATTTTCTCGAAATATTTGAAACGTGTCTTATATTTGCCCTTACGTTCGCGCGCTTTAGCCAATTCCAGTCGATAGCGTGAGCGTAGACTCTTAATGATCGCATAGATCTCGGAGCCGTCCAATGAGTAGTTCATATCTCGCAAGAGTGGGCGCGATAATTCCTCGAACATCTTACGATTCGCGTTGTATTTGTATTGCGAATGATTGGGATTCCAGAGTTTTTCGTTCTTTTTGTACGCTTCAAGCAGGTAAAAGATCACTTCGGTACTATGCTCATTTTCGTTGACCAAGGGCTAAAAGGACAAACGAAATCGCTATACAAAAATACGTATTTATGAGTGCTCTTAAGTTTGCTAAGTACCTTTTCGCCATTTGGCGTTTTCGATGTGTTCAACGGCAATGCTATAAGGTTTCTACGCAATTCTCTGTTGCTATATGGACTGGGTACATCATTTTCCGGACACTGTAAAAATGAAAGGGAAGACGTCTAATTTTTCATTTTACTTTTTTCAGTTCTAATCATCAATCACAAGCAGAGATAGAGACAACTTTTCAATAAAATTTAAGGAATCTGGAGGAATGGTGAACTTTACAAACCAAAATAGAGTAAATACATATATCACCATGCTACCAACAATTAAGATCTAGCGCTCTTAGAATGGATTATATTAATACATATGAAAAGAAAGACTGTGCATGAATCGATATTAGAAATTCGTGTCAACTTGAAGAACCCTCGAATGAATGCGACGACATTCAAGACTCGACCAAGCTCAAGCTCAAATAATTTAAGGAGCCGTGCCATGTGCTGGTTACTGAAATAATCTTGTGTGTTGAATCATTACCTTAAATGTGAATACATCGGTATTTTTAGCTCCAAAAACCGACTATTTTGGTGTCTTACACTAAGTTAGTTTAATCAGGGTTTGGCATGTGAAACATATTCGTCAAAACGATCGTCATTTTAACCACAAATATCTATATTATCAGAAAGTATAAAAACAGGGTTTGACATTGTTCCAGCGCAATCCAAAGAAATGTTTTCGTCGTTTCGTTACCGTGGGCCAGTGGATTCGACGGTCCATTTTTCTTCCAAAATGATGTCGATGAGAACGTAACCGTCAATGGCATCTGTTACGGCGCCGTGATAACCGATTATTTGATGCCTACAATTGAAGATCGTGATCTCGACGACATTTGGTTTCAACAAGACGGTACCACTTCCCACACATCGCATCCATCAATGGATTTATTGAGAGAACACTTCGATGTTCACGTTTTGGTCCGGTCAATTGGCCACCAAGATCGTGTAATATCACACCGTTAGACTTTTTCCAGTGTTGATATATGAAAAAATGCTCGTACGAGTTATCGAAAATTGGACTCAACGGATGGACCATCTGAGTCGTAGGGAAAGGGTAAGCTTCAAAAATTAAATGCCAGAGAATGTTCCTTCCAATGATAATAAATATTCCCCATTAAATTTGAATTTTCTGTATTTCTTCTTAAGGAAAAACTTGGGCCCTTGCTTCTCGAAACCAACTTTAGGTATATTTCGGTTCAAAAGTTAAGGCACTTTGTAGGTGAAAAAATCGTTGATAAATTCCATTTAAAAATATTCAGTTTTATAGCTTGAGTTTTTACTCTCATCATCTCTATATTCTAACGCTCAATTTGGCGTCTTCTCTGCAGTCACAATTTTGTCCAAATGTACCGGTGTACTTATTAAATGTTAATGGGATCATTTTTTATTATTTTACTTTGCATCAAAGCTATTAACTACCAATTCATAGCTATTAACTAGCTTTGACTTGCTCCAAATTTACAGGAAATGCCTGTGCACCCAAGTAGAAATGTTCATGTTTGTTAAAGACTTGCTTTTCCTGACTTTTGGTATCGTAAAATTAATTGATTGGCGAAGTAAATTGCGCCCCATTTTCGCGAATTCAAATGTCTAAGCATTTATTTGACATTACTTGTACATACATACAGTGCATAATTATATACAGACGTATTGTTAGCACTCGTAATCATGCACAAACAACCATAAAATTATTTTGATTGCCTGGACTGCCAAATATAAATATTTATTTATTCGTGGTACATACATAAATATGTAGGAACATATAGTAAAGGTTTCTAGCTATGTCTGTATGTTTATATATGTGTAATAATTCGAAGTCCAAAACTCTGATAAACCAAAACAGCAGTCATTAAACAAGATATACATATGTATATCTTGATTTGCCACGCAGGCATACAAACATACCTGACTAATAAATTCCACCTTTACATTTGATTAGATTGAAGACTTTGATTTTTTATTAAGTATTCAGACCGGCATGATATTATTAGATATGCCTCGTTCTGGACGGCCTTCGACCTCTTCAACTGATGAAAATATTAAAAAGTGAAGGATATGGTGCTTGAAAATAGTCAGGCCAGTATTTGAGAGATGGCAGGAGAGCACTACTTCTCTCGCGAATTCGTTCAAATGATTTGGTGGATATTTTGGGTATGAAATGCGTGCTTGCTCGACTCGTCTCGATAAAGCCGAATTTTTTCTCAAAAAAGAGTTCGATTGTGACCGCCTTTAAAGTCAAAAACACAATGAATACCATCGATCAACCACCGTATTTACCAGGGTTGGCTCCGTGTGATTTTTTCTTGTTCCACAAACTGAAATGGCCGCTCCGTGCAACCCGTTTTCAATTCAATCGAAGAGATAAAACAAAACTCGCTGAAGGAGTGGAAGGCTATACAAAAAAGGTCTTATAAAGAGTGTTTCGAGGACTGGAAAAATCGTTGGCATAAGTGTTTTAGATCCGGTGGGCATTACTTTGAAAGTATTGAAATTATTAGATGCCGTCAGATAATTTTCTTTTTGTAATATTTTTTGTAAATTTTTCCGTTTTTTTAAATGTTCGGCAACACTGCTTAACACATAGTGGCTGATAATCGCAATTCCAATCTTTAACGTCAACCAATTTTTAACGTCAGAATTTGAAGGAATTATGAAATCCTATCGTCACCTATTTGAAAATTAATTTTTATGAAAGCTTTTTTGAGTTTCGGGCAATACCCAAAGACAACTAGCTCAATTCACTAGAAAAAAGTATAAAAAAGTAAAGGTCAAAAGCAGAAGAGGCGTGGTAAAATAAAGAATTCGGCTACTCGCAACTTTAAACAAGAAAGTAAAACCTCCTGTTGTTTTTATCGTTGTAGCGGCATAAAACATTCCTGAAGTAATTTCGAGGAATGGTGCCGAGTTTGCAATCCTTGGTCGAATGAAAATCCGTGTTCGTTCCGGTTACTTAGACCTAACTATCGTGCGAACGCTAACTCACTTATCATTGTCTCTCCAAAAATTAGACTAGTGGTAATCACTAGTTACCAGGTCCGCACAATAAAGGATGTATAAGAGCTTCCCAATCAAGCTTCCGGAACTTCTGGCGAGTCACTATCGATATGTAAGACCTGGCGTTGCTCTGATGGTACACAATTCCTTTCCTATTTTCACAAGCTGGCCGCTTCCAGCCGAAACTATTTTTTCGGACTATCCAATTATTAACGAACAGGTCCGAAATAAGAGTTTGGCCGTTTCGAGAGCAACTCCTAATAACTTAATCCTTGACAATCCCACCAAACACATAATAAAACCTTTCCATCAATCTTAGCCTAGTCACTGTTTGCGTAAGCTCACAGCGACCAGTTTCGCTTGATGATCGTAAGTGTTTCACTTTTCATCAACAGTAATCATCAGCTTTTGGGACCATTCCACAGCGGAATCGCAGGAAATTGTAAAGCTGATGAGCTAACAAGGAAAGGCATATTAGAAACGCTATCACAAAAATGGGAGTGGATTGGTGCTCCCGTAACCTCTTGTGTTCTACTACTAGATATCTGGGCTTCGCGGCAGCTTGGCCAGCCCTGGGTCACCATCGGTATATGCGCTCAAGATCGATCACAAGAGATCTAGTGAACTCCTTGCCCTCAGTAAGGCTAGCCTCTTCCTAATTGTGGTTCTTTTAACAGACCATTGCCCTATTGGCGTCCATGCTGTAAGGCTGGGAATCTTACCAGACGCCATCTGCAGAATATGTAAGGAACAAGATGAGGTGGAAATAACTCAATACTTCCTTATTGACACTTAGGAGCGCATACCTTCAGACATCCCATCGAAGTGATTGTAAAAATAAAGCATTTCTTTTTACTAGACCTCGATGTACCCAGCTAACGCTGATTAATCCAAAACTAAAGATACTGACGGAGTCATGTAATTTGAAGTGGCTTTAAGCTCATTTTCACGTATTCGTACACTTGCAGGTTCCACTCACTCCTCATTACACCCCCGTTAGTATACGCATGTAAGCTTTGATGATTGCCTGAAGACAACGTCTGCTAATTTCTTAATCTGCTGATGTTGCCACATCGGTTTCTGTAAGAGACTCTTAATGTATTAAGGCGTTGGCTTGACGGAATCTGTATGTACTAAATATACAGAACGAGTATGTACATATATACTTGTATATACATAAGCTGCATTTTAACCGACAAGAAAGTCATGTGACCACAAGAATGTTTGTGGTAGCCGTCGGTATCAAGAAAAAACTTCTTCCTGCAATGCCGCTGCTAAGCGAAATGTCAACAGCTGGATTAAAATTAATGCGTGTTTGACTTTGTGGAGTGCCTCGCCGTAAACGCCGTATGCTTGCACATTTGTACATATCTAATGATATATGGAATTATTAATCAACTTATGATGCTCATGTCCTACATAAGTAATTATAAAAGCAGTGAGTGTTGACATAGCGAGCACACAATAGCTGATGGTTGGCGAGCACTCCTGCTTGGTAAGAGTATTTTTAGATTGAACATCAAAACTTGTTTTTATGTGACGGCAAATTTGCCGTTTTATCAAAGAATTTCAAATTCAAAGCATAAAAAATAATGTGCATAAAGTTGTGTGTGCATATGTGGCCACCATATCTGCAACCAGAAGACCGCACAAGCACACATATTTTATGCAAGCTTGTATGCATGTATGTGTATAAATATGTTGGTATACAGGACTAATCTCACATATGGTCCTAACAGAAGTTTTACAGCAGTCTTTTTCAGTCAGTCTTCGAGTAAATTGAATGAGAATTCAGACAGGTCCTAAAATGCTTGAGAAAGTGAATATGAAAACGAATCCAAACAAAGCGAAATTGCTCTGAATATGAACTTCAAGCATATATTTATAATAAAAATCGTTAATGGATTCCAGAAATCAAACTTTTGTTTTTGAGTACTTATCACAAGTTGTCAAATCTAAACTATATATATTTACTTAAATACAAGTATACTTCTTGTCCTATCTATTTTCGAAACGAAAAAGTCCGCTTCCGGCAATCGCTAAAGGCACTGACTATCCCAGTTGTTGCTGTAGCGGCCGAAAATCTTGCTGTAGTAATTTCGAAAATGGTGCCGAGTTCACAGATCTTGGTCGGATATAATTCCAGATGCTTTCCGGTTAGTTATACCCAACTGTAGTGGAAACGGCCGAATCGAGGCTTTTAATAAGTGTATAGGCTTTGAATTAAGCATTGTCATCTTTGTATAGAGCGATTATAAAATTTGTATTAAAATACGAGAAAATGTGTTTTTTGTGAATTCAGGACAACTTTGGTATATACATATATCCCTAGCTTAGACCTGTCATTTACTCTACTGGGATATAAATAGTACATATGTTCTTACATACACTCAGTTGATTAAAATCCATGTTCAAACACTAGTCTACACTTGTTTCAGCCAGTGCGCCGCTTGAGCTTTCGTAACCCTTTTCATTTTCGATGAGAGCAGATATACATACATATATATACTATATATACATCATACGTACTAGGTTCATAATACAGGTAGTCAAAAAATTGTACAAGAATATATTTTGAGGTTTCATCAAACACCTGTATATTTAAAATTTCCAACAACTTAAGGACCGAACTATAGTTTCTGACCAGACTTGGAAGTGCCTTTAAGGTCAGAACTAAGTAAATAAAGAAAAAAAAATTTTGAATAAGAAAGAAATAAAATTAAAAATCAGTAAAACAAGAAAAAACGTTAACTTCGGCTGCACCGAAGCAAATATACCCTTCACAGGTGTATTTCTTTTAGTAACTAAGTATCCAGTTTGTATGGCAGCTATATGCTATAGTCAACCGATCTGAACAATTTTTTCGGAGATTATGTTATTACCTTAAGCAGTAATCCATGTCAAATTTCGTGAAGTTACCACGTCAAATGCGAAAGTTTTCCATACAAGCCCTTGATTCCGATCGTTCGGTTTGTATGGCAGCTATATGCTATAGTTAACCGATCTGACCCGTTTCTTTGGAGATTACATTGTTGCCTTAGAAAATAATCTATATCGATTTTCGTGAAGATACATTGTCAAATGTGAAAGTTTTCCATACAGGAACTTAATTCCGATCGTTCAGTTTGTATGGCAGCTATATGCTATAGTCAACCGATCTGAACGATTTCTTCGGAGATTACATTGTTGCCTTAGAAAATAATCTATATCCAATTTCGTGAAGATACCACGTCAAATGCAAAAGTTTTCCATACAAGCCCTTGATTCCAATCGTTCGAATTGTATGGCAGTTATATGTTATAGTGGTCCGATATCGGCCGTTCCGGCAAATGAGCAGCTTGTTGAAGAGAAAATGACGTTTGCAAAATTTCAAAACGATATCTTAAAAACTGAGGGACTAGTTTGTATATATACAGACAGACAGACAGACGGACATGGCTAAATCGACTCAGCTCAACATACTGATCATTTATATACTTATATACTTCATAGGGCCTCCTTCTGGATGTTACAAACTTCGTGACAAACTTAATATACCCTGTTCAGGGTATAATAAAACTATTCGTCGAATTCCACCGTCATGTAAGCTCTGCGCGTTTGTACCAGAGCTAAGGTTATGTTAGTTTAGGTTAGTCTGGTAGCCTAATCAGCCACGCATAGACCAGTTTAGGCCCCTTGCGATACCAGATTCAGTTACTAGATCCATGAGGATTAGTTATCTTTTAGGATGCCTGCGCTTGACGCGAATTTTTACAGACTTTGTGATCTCAGTATTGATACCTCTTCCAGTGTATCATACCGTGGGGACCGCAGATGCTTACAGCGTAGTCTTGCCAATACGGGACAATTGCACAAGAGATGCTCCGATGTTTCCCTGGTGGCTTGCTCTAGACATTTCCTGCAGTCTTCTCGATCTGTCAGCCTCATTCTGCGGGCAAGTGTCACCACCAGACGGTAACCAGTCAGTATGCCGATCATGTTTCTATAATCTCCTCTATCGAGTGCCAATAGGGATTTTTTTACTTCCGATCTATCGTTTTTCATACGACTTTTGCAGTTTTGACCCAAGTAGCTCGTTTCATCGGGTTTTGATTTGCTTTGCCATACTTTTGTAAAGGTCGTCGTATGGACGATGCATGGGTTTCTCAATGTGGATCACGTTTGCGGGTGTTAGCCGTCCAGGAGCTAAACATTGTGCAAAAAACCGTCTGGAATCATTTGAATACGGCTGGATATAAAAAATAACCGATGTACATACTTATGTATGTATTTATAAGCGCCACATGAGTTAAGGCAAAAAACCTCATGGATCGAATTTTCATCGCGCCATTCCTAAAGCGGAGTTGAATCGCGGGAAGTCAGCGCAAATGGTGGCCAAGTCCGGTTTGCCGGACAGGAAGGTTTTGCTATGTGTTTGGTGGAATTACCAGGGAATCGTTCACTAAGAGCTGCTCTTCGTCCTAGAACTATCAACAATTGGACCGTCTGAAGGAATCAATCACGCAGAAGTGCCCAGCATCAGTTAATAGGAGAGGAATTGTATTCTTTCAAGGCAATGTTAGGCCTTACACAGCGATAGTGACTCGCAGGAAGTTTCAGGGGCTTAGTTGGGAGATTCTAATGCACCCACTTTATAGTGCAGACCTAGCAACAAATGATTATTATCTTTTCTTGCCTATAATCAATGATTTTGTGAAAGATTTCAATGTAGAAAATACAGCAGCCGTAGCTGAGGATGTACACGAAGCCCGTGGAGAGCAGATTCGGCGCTGCTCGCAATAACTGGGACTGACGTATGGAACGATTTGGTTCCTTTTTCTTCGAGATCTTAAATTAAAAGCGTACAAAATATACAAGAACTGCTCTTGAAAAGTTCCAAGGAGATCCGACGTTTTTGAACCAAATGCTGTTCAGCGATGAGGCCCATTTCTGGCTCAATGGGTATGTAAAACCGCAAAATTGCCGCATTTGAGACGAATCTCTGAAGATATTCAAGAGCTGTCATTTCATACAGAAAAAACACCGGTTTGATGAGGTTTGTGGGCCCATGGAATCATCGGTCCACATTTATTCAAAAATAATGCCGGTGACAACGTAACCATCAACGGCGGCTGTTACCGCGTCAAGATAATCGACCATTTGATGCTTGAAATTGAAGAAGACGGCGCCACTTCCCACACATCGCATTCATCAATGGATTTTGTCAGAGAACACTTCGGTGAGCAGATAATTTCACGTTTTAGGTCGGTCGATTGAACATCAAGATGTGATAACACAACGTTATACATTTATACTGTGGGGGTATGGAAAGTTTAAAATCTATGCTTCGATTCAGAACTTGGAGCAAATCATCACGCGTGTCATTCGCCGTGATACCAATACCAATCGAATTGCTCGAACGAGTCATCGGAAATTGGACTCAATTGATGCACCATCAGAGACGTAGCCGCGGTCAACATTTGGAAGACATAATCTTCAAAAAATAAATGTCAAAGAATGTTCTTTCGAATGATAGTAAACATTTCCCCAAAAATTTGAAGTTTCTGTGTGTTTTCTTTTAAAAAGTGGGGAGCCTCGAAATGGATCACTGTTTACGGGAACTAGCCCTACAGTTTTTCAGATACCGATCTGAAATTTTGCACACTTTCCTTTCTTCACTAGAAGTTGCGCGTTAGTCGAAATCGCCACTATAGCTTATAGCCGCAAGATAACTGATCCTTGTATAGAAAACTTTTTATTTAATAAAATATCTTAAAAAAATTTGGAATGGTTTATTGTCCAAGGTAGCGATACAAGCTCTGTATATTGAGATGGGCGTACTATAGCATACAGCTGGTGTAATTTATACTATACACTTGGAGGTGGTCTCACATTTACAACAAATGAGACCAGTCTGTACAATAGAGTAGACTTAAATGTCCTCTGCTCTCAGTGGTCCCGTGGGAGAGACATGAGATGGAAGTAGGCTAGAAAGAAATACAATTTTTAATGAACACTGCCAGCGTTCACTGTAGCTGACATGCAAGAACCGCTAGGAGCAACGCTAGTATCTGCATCCATTCACGTCATATTGACATGTGTGACGTAATTTCACAGCGACAATACAATCGAGTCTTTATTCCCGACTTCAATGATTCAAGCAACACTAATTGCTGTGAACCAAACAAAGGCACATACATGCTTTGCACATAGCACACATACATATGTATATACATATGTACATGTAGTGAGTATGGTACACGCAAAGTGTGCTCCACTTGTGAAATGAGCATAGAATTTACGAACCATTGTAAGTCCTTTTTTTAATAATTTATGCATAGCCTTCATTTAGGGTTTTTCGGTGGCAACTTGTACAGAGTCCACAGCATGTTTATACACACAACTACAATTGCAAGTGTGTACGTGTCATTTTGAAAGTACGTTTATTTACATACGAAGCTCATATCTAAGTGTGTGTGTGTTTGTGTGTGTGTAAGTCGGTAAGCTGTTATTTGCAGCCATATTTTATGCCGCTACTAAGTGGTATTTAATGAAAGCAACATGACTTTAGTCACACCCGCACTATTGAACACAAAAAGCTCCGCTATTTGCGCGCTGGTGCTAATCAATCTTTTATGGTTTAATTAAGTCGTCTAATTTGTGGTGGATTTTCCAGTATCAAATTATCTCTACATGCGCTATTTGCTTAACTTAAAGCTTTTTGTAACTTCTATTTTTTTAGCTTATTTTTTGGGGCATAAAATATTAGTTTTCTACTTAGTTAGTTGATAGTTGTTAATTGAGTGGTGGCATTAAAGTGCAAACCTTCAGCGCCTAAGCGTGAAATCGCATAGCAAATAACGCTGTTTTTAAATTTATTTATTTATTCTACCATTATTTGCTTGGCGTGGCTGGAAAACCGCATTGCATGCCTCCTTGACAGGCATAACGCATCCACGAATGTGGAAAATGAAGCATTTCCATGCTTAGCATTCTTCAATGCGACCCAGAAAAGCATGACGACGCGCGGGTATATGTATATACATATATAACATATATAGTATTTTATATACATACATACATATATACAAGTGCATGTGGTTACGTCACAGTGATTCAACGATCGATCGATCGTTCAATTGACTGGTTAACGAGCGTCGATAAACGCGATCATTCTATTCCATCATGAATGGATACTGAGAACACTGATTACTTTGATATGCAGGCAATTGGCGGCGCTTCAATGTATGCGTACATAAACGGGCATACTAGCCGTGCAAGATCGCGTCATTTTCAGTACTTTCGAAGTAAAAAACAAGAAAAAACGTTAACTTCGGCTGCACCGAAGCTAATATACCCTTCACAGCTGCATTTCTTTTAGTAACTATGTGTTCAGTTTATATGGCAGCTATATGCTATAGTTAACCGATCTGAACAATTTCTTCGGAAATTACATTGTTGTCTTAGAAAATAATCTGTACCAAATTTCGTGAATATATCTTGTCAAATGCAAAAGTTTTCCATACAAGAACTTTTTTCCGATCGTTCAGTTTGTATGGCAGGTATATGCTATAGTTAACCGATCTGAACAATTTCTTCGGAAATTACATTGTTGCCTTAGAAAATAATCTGTACCAAATTTCGTGAATATATCTTGTCAAATGCAAAAGTTTTCCATACAAGAACTTTTTTCCGATCGTTCAGTTTGTATGGCAGCTATATGCTATAGTTAACCGATCTGAACAATTTCTTCGGAGATTACATTGTTGCCTTAGAAAATAATCTATACCAAATTTCGTGAATATATCTTGTCAAAGGCAAAAGTTTTCCATACAAGAACTTTTTTCCGATCGTTCAGTTTGTATGGCAGCTATATGCTATAGTTAACCGATCTGAACAATTTCTTCGGAAATTACATTGTTGTCTTAGAAAATAATCTGTACCAAATTTCGTGAATATATCTTGTCAAATGCAAAAGTTTTCCATACAAGAACTTTTTTCCGATCGTTCAGTTTGTATGGCAGGTATATGCTATAGTTAACCGATCTGAACAATTTCTTCGGAGATTACATTGTTGCCTTAGAAAATAATCTATACCAATTTTCGTGAATATATCTTGTCAAATGCAAAAGTTTTCCATACAAGAACTTTTTTCCGATCGTTCAGTTTGTATGGCAGCTATATGTTATAGTGGTCCGATATCGGCAGTTCCGACAAATGAGCAGCTTCTTGAAGAGAAAATGACGTTTGCAAAATTTAAAAACGATATCTTAAAAACTGAGGGACTAGTTCGTATATATACAGACAGACGGACATGGAGCGACTCAGCTCAACATACTGATCACTTATATATATACTTTATAGGGTCTCCGACGCTTCCTTCTGGGTGTTCCAAACTTCGTGACAAACTTAATATACCCTGTTCAGGGTATAAAAATCACAAAGTTAACAATTTGCAACGCGCTTTAAACAAAAAAAAACGAGAAAATTTGCGATGAGCTCTTCCTTCGACTCCAATTTATGTATGGGAAGTCATTTTTTTTAAGCCTGGAAGCAAAGAGAAGGAGTCAGACATGGTGAGTACCGTGCTGGGGGCAACAAATTGTATCCTAATTCGACCAATTTGGCCCTGGCGATGGCGAAGGCTCAAGGTAGTGCGTTGTCTTAATAGAAGAGCACTTTTTCCTTGCCAAATGTGGCAGCTTTTTTTGCTATAAGAAGTCAAGCCGGCTCAATAATGTGGCTGAGTAGAACCTGTCGACCGTTTTGACTCTTGTTAAGTAGTCGATCACATCTTGTGAATACCAGTTGGCTATCACCTTTCTGGCCAATAAGATAGTATCCGCTTTCTTGCGAATAGGTTCGTCGGCTAAAATCAATTGTTTCAATTATTCCTCTAACTCAGATGTCTAGCAGTCAATTCATATTAAGTTGACGGTCACAACGCGACGCAGAAACCTCCACTGGTTGCGATGCAACAGTGTCAAAAACTGGTGTCCCGCTTGCGCTTATAGTCCTGATATGAAAAAAAGCGACGCATTGTCATGAAGTGGCGTCTCGGTTGTCTGGTTTGAATAGAAGCGCCGCAAACAGCTTTCTCAAGGCCAATAACAGATAAAAAGTCCCCAGCCTACCATAGTAAAACATTTTTTTGGCAACATTCGTTTTTTTTTAAGTCAACATAGTTTCCTTCAAGGCTGACACTGATTATAGCGACCTTGCCACTTTTGGGTACCGTTTTTGTAGTACGATTTGTTCTTTTGCTTCAAAATAGAAATCAGTTTCGACGTTCACCTCTTCATTCGACGAAAATTTCTTCCCGGTAAGCATTCTTTTGAGAACTGAGAACAGGAAATAGTCGCTGATGGCCAGATCTGGAGAATGCGGTAGTTGCGGAAGTATTTCGAAACTCAATTAATGTGTTTTTGCCATCGGTTTCACTGAGTTGGGACTTTTATTGTCTTGTTGAAAAAGTTCTTTTTTTTTCCTTCAAATGCAGTCGTTTTTCGGCGATTTCGTCCCTCAAACATTTCAATAACGCTATGTAATAGTCGCTGTTGATGGTCCTTCCTTTTCCGAGGTAGTCAATAAAAATTATTCCATGCACATTCCAAAATACCGACGTCATAACCTTGCCAGCCGGCTGTTAAGTACTTTCTATCACGCTTTGGAGCGGGTTCATCGAGTGCAGAACACTCGGATGACTGTTAATTGGACTTCAGAGTAAAATGATGGGGAGATGTTTCATCTACTCCACGTATCGAAGCAAAAAGTGAGGTTTATTTGTCTTGAACATCTCCAAACACTGGTCAGAAATATTAATTCGCTGTTGTTTTTGGTCAAAAGTGAGCTCGCACGGCACCCATTTGGCACAGAGCTTTCTCATACAAAAATATTCGTGAATGATATGATGTACACATTCATTTGATATCTTTAGGGTCTCAGCTATCTCGAACAACTTCACTTTACAGTCATTCAAAATAATGTTATGGACTTTTTTGAAGTTTTCGGCGGCAATAAGCTCTTTTGGGCGTCCACTGCGCTCACCATCTTCGGTGCTCATTTCACTATGTCTAAACTTAGCATACCAATCCTTGATGGTTGATTTTCATGGGACGGTATCCGGAAACTGATCATCAAGCCAAGTTTTTGCTTCAACTATATTTATTCCCTTCAAAAAGCAATATTTTATCAACACGCGAAATTCATTTTTATCCAATTTTTTCTCAACAACAAAAGTTGCTTCATTCAAAATTATGCAATTCACAAAGTTATGATCCGACAGCTGTCCAATTTAAATACGCGCCTTTTGAAGGTTAGGACTGACTTAAAATCAAATGAATTCAATTCTAGTAGCGCCATATTTGTCTGGGGACTTTTCAATTGATCTGTTATCTAAACGCTCTTTGGTTGCATTGCGTGATTTCTGTTCTAAAAACCATTATGGATCATAGTTCCAGTGGAGAAGAAATTATCTACAGCTATGTATTATATGACTGGTTTTCTCAAACAACACAGATTTGATTATTGTATTAGCTTGAGAGAATTAATTAGAAAAGAAGTAGGGAGGGACGTTTGAATAGAGGGAAGTATTTAGCCTAATTAAATCTCTCTGTATTTGCACGACGATCGCATATTTCTTATAACTGTCAGCAATCCAGATCCGACTGAGAATCACGACTCAAAAATAATAACAGGTACTCCAATTGGCAGTTGTAATTGTCGAGCCAAGTCTTCAACGTACTGTGAGGTATGCATACATACACATGTATGTACAATATACGAGTATATACTACTGTTATCAAATTGAAAGGTGAATTTTTTCCATTTCATCTCCTTCAAAGTAATTCCCTCCCGCTGCAATACACTTATGTCAACGAATTTCCCAGTCATCATAGCACTTGGAAAAATCCTACGTCGTGATGGCCAACAGAGGCTTCTTCGATTCAGCTTTTATATTCTCAATTGAGTCAAAATGGTGTCCTCGGAGTGGTCATGTGAAGTTGCAAATACCCAGAAGTTGCACGAAAGTAAATCAGGCGAATGCGGTGCTTGCGGCACGATATTAGTTGAAAATGTAGCGAAATGATCACGAATTAGCAATGCAGTACGCGATGGTGCATTATCACACTTCTTTGTGCAATAAATGCAGACATAGTAAAATCGAAGAATTCACTTTTAGAGCCTCACAAAACGACGCGTTTCTCGTAATATTAATGAATATTTTCACGTGTAATTCAGCATAGATGTCAGTAACAGTACTACCAACTTATAGAAAAAAAGAATTACCGATTCAAGAAACATGCGAAGTATAAATTAAAAATTCACCTTTCAATTTGATCACAGTTATATATTTATAATATTTTATTAAGTCCAAAAAAAAACTAAAAAATATATTTTCATTTGCGGCATCTGGAAAAGCGCATTCATCTCAAATGCCACTTTATATTCTACCATATACCATACATAAATATGTATGTACTATATATTTACAATATATAGGGTGTTTTCTTTTATAATTATAGAGTTTTACAGACGTAATGCTGACAGACCTGCTGTCATAATCATGAGTTAGGTATTTATGTTAGTTTAGCATTTGAGAAATTACCGTGCCAAAACTCATGCGCACAATACGGAAGAGACAAGAGACTCTCTAACGTCTCAGTGCAAAATGGTTCCATCACCAACAAATTTTTACTAACTTCTGTCTACAAAGAATATGTCTAGAAAGTAATTGTTCAATTGATTTACTGACACTGCTGATAAACCAGCTGCGACTGTGCAGTTAGAAGTCAACAATTGCTGAGTCCTCCAAAGAGGAGACTTAAATGTCTTATCACTACCACGAAGTAATACTTAATCAGGTGGTTCCGTGCGAGAGTCTGAAATTGGGAGTAAGTTAGGTTTAGCGAATGGAAGTTGCGCACTCCGGCTTTTGATGCCTCCCCCCACTTAAAAAAAAAAACAGCATATCTCTTTTGGAGAATGATACTAACTTGTACACCAACTTGTACTGATCGCCTCCATAAGTTTTTGAAATTTGGTACAAACATGAAAATATGAAATAATCAGCCTTCTACTTGAATTTTCTGCGTTTCAATTGAAACTAAAGTTGTATATCTCTGGAAAGAACACCCTTTGTATTTTCATGTATATGTGTGTTTTGTTCGTTCGTGCGATATAGTAATATTTATATGCATGGGTCTGTATGTATGGCATGCATTTGCGCCAATTGATTAGTTAACAACAATTCGTTTAAAGTTAACTAACGAGTGCATTCACTTGTCGGCCAATAAAATGTGCGGAATTGTTGTTGTGCTAGTAGAGTGTCTTAATTGAGTAGGCGAGAAAAAAATCTTAATTTTGAAATTGGGACAATAAGTGCCTTTAAGAAAGGGAAAATAAGTTTTTGATTACAAAAAACAATACTCTTATTAGATACTAATATATACATATATATACATAAGAATATAGGTGAAAATTTTAGAACAATTTTAGGTCTTAACGCTACCACGCTGGCTGCCAGCTGCCTCCATAAAAGAAAGGCAGGCACCGTGCCTTGATTTGTTGTGATGTAAAAGTCGCAAGGTAACATCACTGTAAGCTCGCTGCTAGCTGCATCTATAAAAGTAAGGCAGGCAACGTGCCTGGCCAGTGCTAAGGTGACACTCGCGCCTTGATGTGTTGTGATGTAAAAGTCGCAAGGTAACATCACTGTAAGCTCGCTGCTAGCTGCCTCTATAAAAGAAAGGCAGACATCGTGCCTGGCCAGTGCTTAGGAGACACGCCCGCCGCGTTGTGCTGTGATGTAAAAGTCGCAAGGTGACATCACAGTAAGCTAGCGGCCAGCTGGCTCTATAAGAGAAAGGCACTTAAACTGGCTGCTAAAAAATTCACGATAAAATATTATTTTCCGACTTGCAAGTGGCTATAACCGTTTAAAAAAGTTACAGTTCATTTCAAGTAATGCAGAATATATCTGCGTAGAATCCGAAGCTGATGTACATAATTATAAAGAGCAATAAAAAATATTTCGAAAATACAAAATCTGCTTTTAATGCATTGCATGAGCATTTAATTTCTTATTACGCCTAGCACTTTTAAAAAATAAAAGGCTTTTTTTTTCAAAATAAAAAATAAGCGCCCGTTAATAACAAAACAACAATAGCTTATTGGTTCCATTGTATTTTTTACTCATACGACCTGTTTGACATAAATCTCAAAGTACTAAGCTGCTTTGCGGCGTCACAGAAACCACCACGTGATAACACAATAATTTTATACAAAACCAGAGTGTTTTCAAATTGCAATTTACATTATATTTCATAGCAGTTGATATCGCGTCTTATGCAAATTGCACAATGAAACCACCTTCTGGTAGACGGGTCGTATGAGTAATTTTTTGTTTGATAGAAAAGAAACACTAATAACCTATGAAAGCACTGACATTTATTATAAGCTGGAAAATTAATAAATTCTTTCAGCGCACTGAAATAACTTCTTGTAAGATTAATGCAGATAAGCAGTAGCTAAATGTGTAGATAATATGTTGAAATAAATGATTTTTATTCACTAGAAAATTCTTAGTATTTTCAGTGAGTGCTTAAGGATAACCTAAGTACCATATATGATTTTAAAGGAAATTTATTGTTATGTATTAAATTAATGGCGGTCATATATTATTAATAAATGATAATTTGGTAAATTTAATTCACTTGGCAGTAGACAAATAATTTTTAAGAAAATTTCATTGTCAAAAATATAGAAATATGAATAAATTAAAAAAAAAACAAGAAAAAACGTTAACTTCGGCTGCACCGAAGCTCATATACTCTTCACAGGTGCATTTCTTTTAGTAATTTTGTGTTCAGTTTGTATGGTAGCTATATGCTATAGTTAACCGATCTGAACGATTTCTTCGGAGATTACATTGTTGCCTTAGAAAATAATCTATACCAAATTTGGTGAAGATACATTGTCAAATGTGAAAGTTTTCCATAGAAGAACTTGACTCCGATCGTTAAGTTTGTATGGTAGCTATATGCTATAGTTAACCGATCTGACCCATTTCTTTGGAGATTACATTGTTGCCTTAGAAAATAATCTGTGCCAAATTTGGTGAAGATACATTGGCAAGTGTGAAAGTTTTCCATACAAGAACTTGATTCAGATCGTTCAGTTTGTATGGTAGCTATATGCTATAGTTAACTGATCTGAACAATTTCTTCGGAGATTACATTGTCGCCTTAGAAAATAGCCTATACCAAATTTCGTGAATATATCTTGTCAAATGTGAAAGTTTTCCATTCAAGATTTTTTTTCCGATCGTTCAGTTTGTATGGCAGCTATGTGCTATAGATAGCCGATCTGACCCATTTCTTTGGAGATTACATTGTTGCTTTAGAAAATAATCTATACCAAATTTGGTGAAGATACACTGTCAAATGTGAAAGTTTTCCATACAAGAACTTGATTCCGATCGTTCAGTTTATATGACAGCTATATGTTTTAGTGGTCCGATATCGGCCGTTCCGACAAATGAGCAGCTTCTTGAAGAAAAAATGACGTTTGCAAAATTTCAAAACGATATCTTAAAAACTTAGGGATTAGTTCGAATATATACAGACAGACAGACGGACGGACATGGCTAAATCGACTCAGCTCAACATACTGATCATTTATATACATATATACTTTATAGGGTCTCCGACGCTTCTTTCTGGGTGTTACAAACATCGTGACAAACTTAATATACCCTGTTCAGGGTATAAAAAATTTTAAACTCAAGAGTCAACAGAAAGTTTCGAAAAAATGGGGGAAAAAATTCGAAATTAAAAATGTATAAAAAATTTTTAGCTAAAAAATTATATTTCAAATGAAAATCTGAACTGAAAAGGGGAAATGGAAAGATTCCCAAGAAGTGGTGTAGTGACTGATGCCTAGAACATACCGAAATTATGAAGGGAAAACTTCTCCAACCTGCTGAATGGCAGTGGAAGCATAACATCTGGAGATGGTGAACCTGATTTCCCAATCGATGACGATGGAGCAGACGTTCCATTACCCAACTATGAAGAAGTTCGAATAGCAATTACCCGTCTGAAGAACAACAAAGTATTCAAATACAAAGGCGAAAAACTGATAAGGAACATGCAACAGCTTCTTTGTAGAATATAGAAAGGCTGTTCGAC
>NC_052501.1:74901399-74962346 GCF_016617805.1 Bactrocera tryoni
CGGCTATGCTGGCTAGGTCATGCCGTTCGAATGGATAAAAACACGCCAGTACCCGCCGAGGGAAGCAGTGGGAGTGGAAGACCTCCACTCAGTATAAAAAAATTGCCATACACATAGCTACACATATATAAACTGTATTTGAAAAGTATAGGACACTTTCACCTTTCCATTTAACTCATTCCTCTAACGAATTTTTGTTTAAAATTTTTAATTAAAATCGTTTTGACAATTTCCGTCAAGCACCGGTAAGTCGAATTCATTTCTGCAATTTCCATATTCAATTTGACATGCTAAATGGTTGATTTCAATTAATGCAAACAGTCGTGCATGTTGCTTACCCATGTCTGGGGACGGACATCAATTTCTATGTTTGCATTAAAGAAAAAAAAAACATTTTTTATACAAAAAGACAATGCCAAAAAGGCGTGAATGAAAGTATATGCGTTATAAATATAATAAAAGACGCGTAAATCAATAAAATAAACAAGTGGACAATCAGAGACACTCACATACTGACACACAAGCTGACATTTGATATGTTCTACAAGTATATATGAAAAAAGACCATTGCCTGCCTGGCATTGTTGGTTTCCATTTGTTTTCCAATACAAATATTTATGTCTGCACTTATAAGTGTATGTGTGTACGTATGTGTGTATTTATGTATGTGAATTTATGATTTATGTACTCGTCTGCTTGTTCCGTACATAAATATATTTATAGCACTGTGTACCTTTCTAAGTGGAATTCATTTTTATCGCCTTTTGATTGGACATCACTAATGGACAGTTTAGCGTCTTTTCACGTAAACTCGACTGATAGCGCAAAAACATACTCGTACATGTGTCAAACGGCGTAGATATCTTCAATTAGACAGCTGGAGGTTGTACATATGTACATATGCATGTACATATGAGCATATCTAAGAATAGCTTCTGAAGTGTGCAATGCCGAAACAGATAGGCGCACTAGGTACAACCAAAATGTTGATAATATTCAGCTGCCTATTTAAGGAGGTTTCAGTATTTAATCGAAGTAATGTAGACAGACCAAAGCTTATTTGTTATGTTTTTGTTATGAAACCTGAAACTCCAGAACACCTGCTTCGCCTCTAGATTGCGTGAATTCAAAGAGCATTTGATTACTCAAAAAACCACGTTAGTCCTATTCTGCATAAAATATTGGGCATAAAATAGTTGTCGGCGCGATAAGTGCCCCGTTTGCTCACTCCGAACTGCAAATACAATCGAGAGAGTACTTTACACCAATCTATGGCGCTGTTTTTGCCGAGATTTCGAAGTTTCTGCGTCATCTAGTGACCGTTGACGAAACATGGACACACCTGGAATGGTCGAATATGTGGACGAACTTGATTCGAACAGGTAGAAGGTTGTCCAATCGTTCGGAAATATGATCACTACCGTTTTTTGGAAAATATATACGTATATTCCGTGTGAACTAATTGGTTTCTCAATAGGAACGCTACAAAAGTAGATCGATGGGGACAGCAAAGGACGCTATATTTTTTCCCGTTCTCTTGACATTTCTCTTCAGTAAGGTTTGCCATTTCATCATGGAAATATATACGATCCAACAACGAGTCGAAATGATTAAAATTTACTACCGAAATTCGGAGTCAGTGGGCTAAACTTTTAGAGCCCATTTGATGGTCGTCTTAATCATTCTGACAGATCAACAATTGAGCGTCTAGTGGAAAATTTTAATCCACAGGCACAGTACAAAATGTTCTCATGCTAGTGAGACAAAGAGGTACTCGTAGTGTCGAGAATATTGCTACCGCTGGCGCATCAATTGAGGAACACCCAAATCAGTCTCTCACACTAAGTTCTCACGCGTTGGCCAACCCTGTGACGTCGTTGTGGCGAAAATATCTTGAACTACATCCTTACAAGATCAAATTGATGCAAGAACTGAAGCCGCTTGAGCACCAGAATCGTCGTATATTCGTGAATTGAGCTGAGCAACAACTTGAAAATGATCCGTATTTTCATCAAAAAATCATCTTCAGCGACGAGGCTCATTCCTGCCTGAATGGCTTCGGCAATTAGGAAAATATGTGTTATTATTCAGACAGCAATCCACTCATAGAGAGTCACTATTGCATTTCGAAAAAATTACGGTTTGGGCCGTACTTCTTCCATGATGATCAAGGTCCGGCACGTTACTATGAATTGGAATCGCTACCGCTCAATGGTAACCGAATATTTTTGGCCCGAATCGAATGATATGGACGTGAACAATATGTGGTTCCAACAGGATGGCGCTACAAGCCACCCAGCGAATGTCACAATCGATTTATTGAAAACCAAGTTTGGTGAAGTTGTTATCTCACAAAATGGCCCAATCAATTGGCCACCTCAGTCGTGCGATTTGACGCCGTTAGACTATTTCCTGTGGGGCTATGTCAAGACTATGGTCTATGCCAACAAACCAGTACCCATAGTTAAACTTTGTACGAATATTGAACGAGAAATTGCAGCAGTATCGACGGATTAATGCTTGAAAACCATCGAAAATTGGGCTTAGCGTCTGGACTTCTGCAAGCGTGCCCGTGATGGCGATGCAAAAGAAATGGAGTACCATACATAATGTCATCGAATATAAGTACTTTTACAGGAATAAAGAATTTCAGTGATACCCAAACCTTTTTTATACCCTAAATAGGGTATATTAAGTTTGTCACGAAGTTCGTAACACCCAGAAGAAAGCGTCGGAGACCCTATAAAGTATATTTATAAATGATCAGTATGTTGAGCTGAGTCGATTTAGCCATGTCCGTCTGTCTGTCTATCTGTCCGTCCGTCCGTCCGTCTGTCTGTATACATATATACGAACTAGTCCCTCAGTTTTTAAGATATCGTTTTAAAATTTTGCACACGTCATTTTCTCTTCAAGAATCTGCTCATTTGTCGGAACTGCCGATATCGGACCACTATAAAATATAGCTGCCATACAAACTGAACGATCGGAAAAAAGTTCTTGTTTGGAAAGCTTTCACATTTGACAATGTATCTTCACAAAAGTTGGCACAGGTCATTTTTTAGGGCAACAATGTAATCTCCGAAGAAATTGTTCAGATTGGCTTACTATAGCATATAGCTGCCATACAAACTGAACGATCGGAATCAAGGGCTTGTATGGAAAACTTTTGCATTTGACAAGATATATTCACAAAATTTGGTATAGGTTATTTTCTAAGGCAAATGTGTAATCTCCGAAGAAATTGTTCAGATCGGCTTACTATAGCATATAGCTGCCATACAAACCGAACGATCGGAATCAAGGGCTTGTATGGAAAACTTTCACATTTGACAATGTATCTTCACGAAATTTGGTATAGGTTATTTTCTAAGGCAACAGTGTAATCTCCGAAAAAATTGCTCGGATCGGATTACTATAGCACATAGCTGCCATATAAACTGAAAACATAGTTACTAAAAGAAATGCACCTGTGAAGGGTATATTAGCTTCGGTGCAGCCGAAGTTAACGTTTTTTCTTGTTGTAGCGCTATATGGCGAAGGAAAAAACCACAAACAACCGAATTTGGATTCGATGGCGAATTAAAGAAGAAAACCCCAGTGGTCGAAAAAATAAATGGTCGAAATGATTTCTTCGATCAATGAAGATATCTAAGAAGATCAAGCATAAATACTAAGTTGATCGGTGTAGTAGGTTGCGAACCTACAAATCAACGTGTTTCAGTCAAAAGCTAATCTACATCTACTTCCCTCTGCCTGCCATTAAAATATTAATTTAATAAATTTATAGTTATATGGTTCGAATAATAAACACTTTTAGCGGCAATAAATGTCTATAGTTTTTTAATATTTTATTATTTTAATATATGCATGTAAAGTTGCATGCTTACATGTATGAACCATACATAATGTAAGCGCATATGTATGTGTGTGTAGATTAAAGGCACTTCACTGTTTCCATAACGCCAGATAAGCAATTCAAAGAGCGCTAAAACTTATACTATTAGCAATTAATTATCACCGTCACAATGTTAATTTACTGTGCTAACTTAACACCCGCAACCAAGCAAATACACACCGACATGCATATGCATATGTACATATAATTAGATATACATATGTATATTGATTTTAGATAGACAACTCACTAAACCAAGGTGTATTCCTCGTTTATTTTTTCAACGTCACCCAGCTTTGAATGCGCGTGTTTATTATAATAGTCATCACAAGCAACTTGTTGCTGACGTTCTGCATTAGCAACATGTTGCTAAATATATTTGTCTTTGATTTTAGTTAAATATTGACTGAAATCAAAGCAAAGTCATAATTAAATTGACTTAAAGCCAATAAATTCAGACATTAGTTATCTGAACATGCACCGATTTATTATATTTATGGGTAGTCTTCGATACGCTAAACCTTAGAGAGTAGCGAATCGAATAAACAACGGGTATAAATCAAATAATCCAAACGCGATTGCGATTGTACCACTTTAAGGACGTCCCAACATACCATCTTGTATTGAATTTAACTGATTAATTTTGTGGTTACTGTCTCATGAACAGTTTTTGATAAGACAGGTGACTAGAACTCCACTTGCCGAGCAGAGTCGCATTAAATACGGCTAGTTGATCGATAATAAATTAGTAAATCGATTCTTACATTTCTGGGTTAGAAGGCCTCCTGTGAATAAAGGTATATGAGTAGTTTTAAGTAATGACCGAATTTCATATCAGAAATCGTAATTTGAAACGACCTTTAGAAGTATTTAAGTTTTTCCTATAATTTTCCCATAAATATTTGCTGAAAGAACCTGACAGTCAAAACACAACCTCGGCTCAATTATATTTTTTAAATCACTGGTCTGAACCTATTGAGAATGCAAATAATGGTTTGAGTGCATGGCTTGTCAAAGAAAGAGAAACAAATTCATAGGTCCCTCAAGAGAAAAAGCTCTATCGAGCGTTTTGCGCGATAGATTAAAGCCCTCCGTCAATACACTGATTGAAGCTCGATTTAACAAACTGATTGGAACTTGAGTTTGTTGACGGTGGGCTTTAATCTTTCACACAATACGCTCGTCAGTGTGGCTTCAAGCCTGGAAAATCAACAACCGACCAGATATTCACCATGCGCCGGATCTTGGACACACTTCACCTCTCCGTCGATTTCAAAGCTGCTTTGTCTGAATTTGGTATCCCCGCAAAATTAATACGACTGTGTAAACTGACGTTGAGCTATACCAAAAGCTCCGTCTGGATCGAGAAGGACCTCTCCGAGCCGTTCGCTACCAAGCGAGGGGTCAGAGATGGCGACTCTCTAACGTGCGGCTTCTTCAATCTACACCTGGAAAAAATAATTCGAGCTGCAGATCCGAATAGAGAAAGTATAATCTTCTACAAGAGTGTACAACTGCTGGCGTACGCCAGTGACTTCGATATCATTGGCCATAACAACCGCAAGTTTAATTCTGCTTTCTTTAGGTTGGACAAAAAACGAAGCAAATGGGTCTGGTAGTGAACAAAGGCGAGACGAAATATCTCCTGTCATCAAGCAAACACCCGACGCACTCGTGACTGTCACTTGCCTCCCAAGTCACTGTTGACAGTCATAACTTCGAAGTGGAAGATAAATTCGTCAATCTTGTAACCAGCATTAACACCAACAACGACGTTAGCCTCGAAATTCAACGCAGAAAGTCTCTTGCCAACAGGTGGTACTTCGTCCTCTCTCGATGAACAAAGACCAAACTCTACCAGTCACTCATCATCCCCATCCTGCTATATGATGCAGAGGCATGACAACAGCTGATGATTCGGCGTTACGAGTTTTCGAGAGAAGGGTTCTGCGAATATGTATGGTCCTTTGCACATTGGCAACGGCGAATACCACAGTCGATGGAAAAATAAGCTGTACGAGATATAAGACGACATTGACGGAGTTCAGCGAATTAAGAGCCAGCGGCAACGATGGCTGGATCATCTCGTCCGAATGAATGAAAGCACTACTGGGGGAAGCAGCGGAAGAATAAACACCAGGTGGACAGGGACCTGGCTACATACAAAATTTGTTAATCATGTTAAACGCTAGGTGTGAACCGATCTCTAGAGAATCAAAACCTTTGCTACCAAAACTCTATTAACACTTGGGGTTCCAACAAGGTAGCATGAAGTATTCGGATTTAATGAATAAGAATTAGGTGTTTTTCCAAATTATATTGCAAATCGATGTCATAGATAGTCGTCAAGGATCGATCGCGGAACCGTCTACAAAAACTTCGAAATTGAAGCTGAAAAATAGTAGACGTTTTTAAAACAACCAATTCTTAATTATACAAGTAATAGCGCGGTCAGTTATCGTTAGAATAATATTTATCTACATATGCAGCCAGGTATGAAAGGATCTCTAGAGAATTAAAACCTTTACTACCGAAACTCTAGTGACACTGGGGGTACCAACAAGAGAGCATGTAGTTGTCGAATTTAAGGAATAAAGGTGAGGTGTTATACAAAATATATTTCAGCATGTGCAAGAATCGATCGTAGATCTTCAAAACTACAGCTGAAAAAAAACTCTGGCTACAGCAGTCGCCTATATACTTAAATACTAATTATGATAAAAGTATCGAAAATTATAGCAATTCAGCGTGAGTTTTTCTCAAGTAGTCCAATTTGAGCTAAATATCATAAATGTATGATATTGCAATATTGAAGTAATCGCTCAGGTCGCAGCACTCATTGTTGGTATGTTCTAGTGTAGTTCTCAAGTTTTTATTAAGTCTATTGATTTTTATGCTAGTTATAAAAATTTGCTGTTATTAAAACACAATTTGGCGGTATTTAATTAAACATTAAATTCTACTTAAGACTTATCGCTCCGAATACATGCTACAAACATAACAATAAAATTCGACAAGCTTGAGATAGTGTCACAGTTGGCGGCAGTAATTGGCATGCGTTGCGTATCTTGCGTCGTGCGTTGGCATACGAATTCGAGCCGAAAATTCAGAAAACTTGTACCTGCTCTGTGCAATATTTACCAACTTTTAGTGCAAATAAATATATCGCATTGATTAGCTCGATGAGTCAACTAGCAGCGCAAGTCACGGTACAATGTGAACAGTCCACTTGAAATTAACGGTAAAATTAAATTTAAGATTTAACTCTCGTGTGAGCTTAAAGGAACTCTTTATGGTTATTATTCTAGACAATAGCAGTTCCTTTAGTCTCGACACCAGGCCATGAATTTTCATCTAAAAAGATGTTCTATATTCCTCAGGTCCTACTATGAACTTTATATTGGAGAGATTGAGAAAAAAAAATTATTAATTAACATTTCCATGTTCCAACAGGCTGCTTGACATCGTCATAAAAAATGTTTTCAGAGCAAACTGTGTCAGATCAACAGTTCTACTACTAAGAAGTTATAGCAATGGCCTTTTTAAGGGCATGGCTTCAAAAGAACTCCAACAACTTCCGTTGAACTGAAAGATAAGACAATCCACGGTCAGAAAGAAATCTTTAGAGCTTTGTAGCTAAATATTATGCACATCTTCTACATACATAGTTATGAGAAACATGATTTTCGACTAACTAAACTCATAACTTCTTCTTTAATTGGTATTTTCAAACTTCTACGTATGTAGTTATGAGAATCAAGATTTCCGACTAACTATGTAAACTCATAACTTCTTCTCTAATTAATCTTTTCAATCCGATTGAGTTACGACCTTATGTAATGTTTTCCTCTGCTACGGACGCGATTTCTCAAGACTCGACAATAAATTTCTTCACTGCTTCATTTACTTGGTTACCTCTACGTCTTCTACCACCGATTCCCTCAACAAATACCTTTTTTCTGAAGGATCATTAGCCCTACTCACAATGCGACCAAGCCAGCCTAGCTGGGTTTTTACACGCAAAACAATGTCAATGGCGTAGTACAGATCGTTTGTTGTTCGGTTACGATAGAATATAATTTAATTGAGGTTTGCACCGCGAGTTCGGATACGATAGTTGTCAGGACGCAATAGCTTCAGAAGGACCAAAAATTCTCCGAAAGATTTTTCTCTTGAACACTCCAAGCGCCAGCTCATTACCTTTTGAGAATGCAACTAATCCAATATAATCTTTTTAGTCTCCTTTGTCGACATTTTCTTTACAAAATCTTCACAAGCTTTAAGGCATTGCTTTTGTGAACAATTCTATCGACATAACTATTCATTAATACTTTCATAGATCTCGTGATGCTCAGCTAATTCTTTAAAGCGAGTTCTTAAACTATTACCATTCTATTAAAATGAGTCTTCCGTGGATGGTTTATAATGTAATCTAGTCGGTTTGAAACTCTCGAAGTTCTCTTGCCGTGTTTTTCTAATTTGCTTCCATGGAATATGTTGATGGTTCGATGGGCAAAAACGGACCATTGTCACGTCTTCTATATGCCGTTAATCGACAATAAGTCGAGTGAAGATTACCTAACAAGGAAACACGATTTTTTATGAAGTTAGTCTTGGTTTTGATGTCGTTGAATGTCGTCCGAATGGATGAAAACACTCCAGCTCTGAGAGTATTCGACGCAGTATCAGCCGGGGGAAGCAGAGGAAAACACCTCCACTCCGTTGGTGGAAAGATGAGGTGGAAAAGTTCCTGACTACACTTGTTATCTCTAATTGCCGCCAAACAACGAAATGGAAGAACGACTGGCGCGCTGTTGTAAACTCGGCTATATCCGCGTCATACACGAAGCGTTGTCTACGCTAATTAAGACAAATAATTCACTTCAAGGGTGATATTCTCATAAAGCGACGTTCCGACTTTTCGATACCACTTTTCTAGTATGATATGTCTTTTGCTTCAAAATAGGCCTCAGTGTCGGCGATCACATTTTTATTCGCGTAAAATTCCTTATCTTCCTTATCAGCACGCATTCTTTTGAGACCTGAGAACAGGAAATAGACACTGGGGGCCAGTTCTGGAGTATACGGATTTCCAGGCGCCAATTTTTAAAGCAAAAGAAATCAGTTTCGATATATTATAATGCAAGACCAATAAAAGCAGTGCATAGGCCTTCAGCAATTATGGAATAAATGCTTTCCGAACGCTATCAAGCGATACTGCTGAACTACCAGACAACATGCCGCCTATTAAAATCCAGGGAAACGAATTCGCGTGACGATACCAGCTATCAGTGCCGCCTACAAGGCGGACAAAAACAGAGAGAACCAAAAGCCTTACAATGAGGCAGCAGCGGTGGCAAATCTCATCCAAAGGACGATGGATCTACAGATCGATCGCAGATATTCATTCGTGTAAGGCGACCTGAATTTCCACCTAACCTAAATACTGAGTGGCCATGGATGCTTTAGAAAGTATCTGTGCCAAATTAATCATGACGTTAGTCCGTATTGTCCGACGTGTACAGAGTGCATAGAAGACTTTGAACATAAGGGAAAATCTGAAATCTATACTCGACAGTGGTGTAACGGTGGACAATTTGACAACACATACATACATATGTATGTGTCAGTCCTCTGATAAATGGAACGCTGTCAGCGGAGCGTTAGCTCTAATTATGACAAAACTAAGAAACTTGCAATAGATTTAGAGTCAGTCAGACCGTATAAAAGAAGAGACTTAAATGTCTTTTTCTCTCTCATGAAGTAATACCTATGTAATCCGGTGGTTCCGTGGGAGAGACATGTGTTAGGAGTCGATTACTTTTAGCGGACTAAAGTTCCGTTCTCCGGCTTTTGATGTTTCCCCCTACTATAAAAGAAGACTTTTTTAAACTTTGTGTCACACTTAAAATACCCTGTTGAGGGTATACATAGAAACAATTATATCGTAGCAGAGATTAAAGATTGTCGTTTAGCGGGCTACGAATATTTGTTTACTCGTGTGCGCATTACTTGTCATGAAGATCTCCAACGCCTGCCTTTTAATATAATTGATAGGAAAGGTGCTTTTTATCGATTAAGAACTAGAGCTGCCGGCACTGGCGTGTACGGCGTGTACGACTAAGCATACAAGAAATTAAGCAACACACATACAAACATACATACATATGTATGTATGTACGTATGTATGTAGAAGTGTGTGTTGACATATCTAAAATAATATGTCGGCTGATATACACCATATATGTACGTATGTACATACTTATGTATATACTGAAAAAATATGAAGTTGAGTATGCGTGTAAACAGTAACGCAAATTGGAATCTATTGAGTACACATAGCCATGGAAGAATGTCAATATGTGCATAGGCGTTAGAACGGAACTTGCGACTGCGATTTTGCGATTTAGTGATTCTAATTCGGTCACGCACCCAGCACGTTGCACAACAACTAACGACACAAGCTAGGAGCTTTACGACGCCAAAGAAAGCAATGGGAAATGACTGCTTAGGCACCTGCCGGCACAGCTGGTTTGAGAGTAATAATTATTATATGTAAATACATATCGCTCATTTGCTGCAAGACCGGCGTAAGTCAAAAAAATCGATTTGCCAGAAAACGCGTTAAAAGTTTTCAACTGACTCCAACCTTACACGGAAAACAGGAATCATATTCTCTTCCCAAGCGGAGCATATAAGAGGTATTCATATGAATTTTTCACTCAACATGAAGTATGATATAACGAACAATTCTGCATCATTAACTCAAAAATCACGTTTTTTTGAATTATGCCGGTCTTGCAGCAAATGAGCGATATGTACATACAGGCAAACGTGCTTACATAAATAAATATAAATTAAACGGTATTTAAGATATCATATTGCAAGGATTTCAAACGAATTTTGCTAAAAAGACTTCGCTGAAGTTGAACGAAACAGCTGAACAGCTGATAGTCAGCAAACGGCGCTTGACAAGTGTACATAACTATTATTTTTAACTAGATAAGTATGTATGTACGTATGTATGTATATATGCATGTAGGTACATATGTACCCAGACTTTTGTATTTATGTGTTTACATACATAGCAAAATAGTGCGCACACAAGAAAAGGATTTCAATTTCGATTTCAATGGCAGCATGACGTAATAGGATAGACTAAATGTAACGGTAAATATGTAACTTTTATGCGAAAACAACGCTGCCGACCAACAACAACCAACGCACACTTCACACAAGCAGCGCAGTAACTCCTTCGGCGGCAGGTGTCGGGAGGAAAAGTGCGTGTGACGAAGCGCGTTGCGATTCTTGTCAATAAAGTAACTACATATAACAAGAAGAAGCACTTCTATGTACATGTGTACATATGTATGATAAATGGAAAGCTATCAGCGAAGCGTCAGCGTTCATAATGACCAAACTGAGATCTTTTCAACAGACTAGGCGTCCGTCAGTCCGCGCAATAGAGGAGACTTAAATGTCTTGTCCCTCCCACGAATTAATACCTAGCCGGTGGTTCCGTGGGAGAGTCCTGAGTTGGGAGTAGGTTAGGTTTAGCGGATTAAAGTTCCGCACTTCGGCTTTCGATGCTTCCCCCTACTATAAAAAAAAAAAAAAAAAAAAAAAACCATATGTATGTAAAGGTATGCGTGCAAAAGCTATTTATTGCAGTTGTTTTGTTGTGTTTTATTGTCTATGTGCACAAGTGCGGCGATATCGGTACATGGAATGTCATTATGCTGTTGTTGTTATTATTATTGAGCAATATTATTATTTTTTGGGCGAATGTTTCAAGCACGTGTGTTTGCAGCCACACATACATATATATAAATAAATAAATATGTACATATGTCTGTCTATAAGCATATTTTGTGCGAGTGCTTTTGGCCTTGTTTACTTTGCTAAAGGTTATGATAAGCAGATAAGGCGCAGAAAAGTTCAAATGAAAACGAACGCACTGCAAGCGCTACAAGTGGAGCGGTGAACTCATGCCGATGTTGTTATTAATTTTTTTTGTATGCTTGTAATGTATTTGATATCGGGCATAAACAATATTTTATTTGTTATCTTGCAAATTGAATGTCGGTTGTCCCACATTTTTCTATGAATATCGAGTATGCATTTTTCTTTTTTATATCGTCTGCACACAGTTTTAAAAATATCATTATAGATAATATAGAAGTAAATAGTTATTAATTTTCTGCTGAACAAGGTATTCGGCGACGGAGTCTCTTTCCCAACATCGAATTTGCACTCCTTTATATAGCCACTATCGTAAATGCCACAAGGACCTACTCGTCGCAGTCCTTGACCCATCCATCGCACTGCTTGGATGGCGGCGATGTCAGCCTTCAAGTGCTGAACACATAGAGCGCGACAAACTGCAAGCGACATCTGTCAAATATTAAAATGCACACGTTCTTATGGACACAGTTATGTTGTTGTGCAGCTGCTTCAATAACTGTGTCCCTAAGAACTTGTGTATTTTAATATTTGACAGATGCCGTTTGCAGTCTGTCGCGCTCTATATGTTCAGCACTTCACTCTTACGAGGACATCAACCAGCTGGTCAGCGACACCTTCCCAATTAAGGGACCGGACATTCCAGGTGCATGCCCTCAAATCGTAATCCTTAATACGTTTGAAGTGGTCGTCATCAAAAGGCTGGGTCTCCCATTTTTTGCAAAGCGACCTAGGCTCTATTGTGCCCATTCATAATATTCATTACCAAAGGACCAGTACTCTGACGAATTCTAGAAACTTGCCGGAAGCTTTTGATTGGTGATGTGATCCCTATCCACACAAATGGATCTAAGGGTCTTGAGCCTGTATCTGCAAATTGCTGTGAAACCTGGAATCAGGTGTTCTGGAAACCAAAACCGGCAGTTTTTCACTATTGCATCCAGCCAGTATCTTTCTCTACGCACTCTCTCCTCCATACGGAGCAGCTCTTTTATGTTATGGAGCGCCACCGCAATGCATGATTCTAGCCCCAACATCCTAGAAACCAGAGCAGAGCGGGCGAGTTCTTCGGCGAGCTCATTGCCGACTTCTCTTTATACCCCGGCACGCAGATAAGTGTAAACAATTGCAAACTGGTAATAATAATCGGTTCAGCCATCCTATACACTCTTCTGCTAATAGCGAAATCGCTATATCATAGACTGAGGTCGCTTTTAGTGCCGCTTGACTGTCGCTAAGTATATATGTAGATACGTTGGTTACGATAATTGCTTATAGTAAAAACTTCTGCTTGAAAATGCTTGGTAAATCATCTCATAAGTATGGAAAGGTTGGTATGCAAAGCCCAACGATGACTTCGAGCCGTCAGTATTCTACCGAATAGTGCTGTCAATCAGTAGTAGGTGAAGTGTGGAATCACTACAGTGCATCTTACTGTAGATACTAACTTTCAACTTCTTCGTGTAGTTTACTCTCTTCGAATGCCGTCTCTTAGAATAAGGGCTAGTTATATATCTTCCCCAAAGGCTTTTATATGTTGAGACGAAATTATCCTCCCTCTTCTATAACCAGCGTGGTATGCTCCGTTGTCTGTTTCTTCACTAGATGGAGCGGTGTGAGCTCCCGTATGACCTGAAGTGCTGCGGTTAGACAAGAACGCATTGCCCCAGGGGTGCATACGCAAGCAAGTTGCAGTCCTATCGAAGTCACAATGCCTTCGAAGCCCAAGCCACTGCTCCATATGTGATAGGCCTCACAAACATGGTATACCGCCACCTGATGATGGATACCCAGGATCTACCGGCTAGCCGTCTGCATGCCAATATTACATATACTACTGTTACTACTACTGTGAAATTAAACACAAAAACTATTTTTTCAAACTATCATTTCAATAGTTTCAAAATTACATACTAAATTTTAAATCGATAGATAATTATCGATCAATAATGATTCAAAGAATTGTATGAAATATCGGAAATTCCACAACTGAGCGAATTAAAAAAAAAATTAAATTGAAGTGCGTTACTATATTTGGTGTTAAAAGATAAGACGATGCTACAAGAACAACTTTGATTTGTGAATTTACTTATTGGAGTATCAATTATCGATTTTTTCTGAAATTATTTTTTACAATCAATTAATTTATTATCTATAGATAACATAAAACTCTATCTATATATGTAGTTAATTGTTTAAAAATATTTTAGAGGCTGATAATTCAAGATTGCTTCCTGTGCCTAGGCCACAAGAATAGTTGAAACCGGTTCACAGTGTTTATCATTATCTGTTCCTTTTTATTCAATAAAACACAAGAACAACTCCACTTTGTGCTTTTGAAGAAGTATTCGAGAAACCGATTCCGAATTACTGTGCTACTAGCGGCACTATACACAGGAAGAGGAATAGCATAGACCGCAGCAAAAATTTTTGCAATCAGTCATAGCTTAAACTGTTTTTGGGATAACTGTAGAATTCACGTCGCCGCAAAGCGGATCACCTAGGCAAAGTATCTATTAAATATATAGATATCTGGTCCCCGTTAAGAGTTGCCATCGAGGTCATCTAACGGTATGCCCAGAAAAACTGCTGTTTCGACGGGGTTGGACCATAAGGAGAAGGCTGTCAGATGTGTAGGGTTAGCTGGGCATGTGTCAGATGTGTGTGGTTAGTGTCAAGTCATGTCGTTACACGCTGGACATATGTTTGATAAGTCGGGGTCGATTCTAGATAAATAGGAGTTTAACCTGCTACAGTATCAAACGATTCTCGTGGCAACTCGTGCTTTTCGTCTGCAATAGGTGGTAGTTTGACTCCAAGTACGCCATTCACTGAGAGGAAGTCGGTGAAGTTTCTTGCGTCTGAAATCTGATCGGCGTATTGTTTTATTTTTATTCTATGAAAGGAGAATAGCAAAAACTGCTGGATAGGAGTTCATTATGCTCTTTAACGGGGAGCATGTGGGCCTCAGTGTGCAAATATTAAATGGGAGGCATTAGGAGGCATACCGTTGTAGTCTGGATAAAGTAAACGTCGGGATATATAGTACAGTTCTGTTCAAGACTTTCCAGATATTTTGGTACGCGGTCCCTATTGCAGTATTATTTTTTTAAATTAAGTAAGGACTAAAGTGCATAATATTTGAATATAATGAGTTGCAGGCTCTAACTGTGAGAGAAATAAATTTATCGTGAATGTAGTTATAAAAATAATCGATTAATCCATAATTTTGTTGGGAAAATAGTAGTTTGCTCGATAAGTTCGCTATAAAATTAACGATTAACTGATAATTTGGTTGTGAAAATAGTCCATTATTTTTTTTGGTAAAATAATCGATAAATTTTGTTGATAAAATAATCGATAAATCGACGACTTTGCACTAAAAAGCAGCTTTTATTTGTAAAGCAAACGATTGGTCAGTAATTTTTGTTGTAAAAACAACAAGCGACAATTTCATTGTGAAAACAGTCGATCATTTTATTGCAAGGAGTTTTCGATTAATGTTATTACAAAACAATCAATTAATTCATAATTTCGTTGGGAAAATAATCGTTTGTTCGATGAGTTCGCTATAAAAACAATCGATAATTTTATTGTAAGAACTTTATTATGTTATGTTATTATAAAATAATCGATTAATTTAAAATTTTGCTCGGAAAATAATCGTTTGTTCGATAAGTTCGCTATAAAATTAACGATTAACTGATAATTTGGTTGTAAAAATAATCGATAAATTTTGTTGATAAAATAATCGATAAATCGACGACTTTGCACTAAAAAGCAGCTTTTATTTGTAAAGCAAACGATTGGTCAGTAATTTTTGTTGTAAAAACAACAAGCGACAATTTCATTGTAAAAACAATCGATCATTTTATTGCAAGGCATTTTCGATTAATGCTATTACAAAACAATCAATTAATTCATAATTTCGTTGGGAAAATATTTGTTTGTTCGATGAGTTCGCTATAAAAACAATCGATAATTTTATTGTAAGAAATTTCGATCCATGTTATTATAAAATAATCGACTAAGTTAAAATTTTGCTCGGAAAATAATCGTTTGTTCGATAAGTTCGCTATAAAATTAACGATTAACTGATAATTTGGTTGTAAAAATAATCGATTAGTTTTGTTGGTAAAATAATCGATTGATCTTGTGCGTAAAATAATCGATTAATCAATAACTTTGCTTCAAAAAAGCAGCACCAACCTGTAGAGCAAACGTTGGGTCGATAATTTTGTTGTAAAAACAATCGATAATTTTATTTTAAGAATTTTTGACTAATGATTTTACAAGATAATCGATAGTTTTGCTGCAGAAATAGACAAAATGTAGATATTTTTTGTAAATAATCGATTCATTGATAACTTTGCTTCTGATCTTAATGAAAAGCTTTTCTCAAAAGTACAATGATGAATATATGTATGTATGTATGTATACATACCTACATTTGCAGTATATATTTCGCAATTAAAAAGCATATCACTTTTAATTTGCTTCATTAAATTATAAACAATTTGTTTTATTAATTGAAATAGCAATTAATCAGATGTTGTAATGAAGAACGTTTACAACTGTAATCAAGTGCTGCTACTCTTCTTTAGGTATAACGATGGAACATGTCAGTATAACACAAGCATGCGCTCAAGCATCGATGAAAATTATGAAATTAATTTGTAACGTCACGTAAACGACAAATTGCCAGCGATAAAGTATAAATAATTCAATAGACGATAGATTATAAATATGTATTTCCAGTTCTATTTTAATGCCACGATGCTGAAAAGTATAAAGTATGTAAGTGTATGCATGGCATTGCATTAATTGCCGCAGATAAGTGCTCTTTTTTGCGCTGGAGTAAACGAACGGGTTACCGATAAGCGAAGTTCATTGTAGCCACAAACAAATATTTACGTAAGGAGTGTACGTTTAACATGTGGCAACCATATGCTAGTCAACCCTAGAATGTAGAAAAAGGTCAGGAAACAAAGCCGACCGCACGCCACGGCTGTGTTTCTAAGTACTCTGTGTATATACGGGTGTCTATGTAATACAAGTATGATTAAAACAATAATTATCACAAAATATTTAACTTCAGAGGGCTACTTCGCCTACCAAGGTGACTAATAATGTAAATATTTCAAGTGCATGGCCGTAAGCTTGGTTGGGAAAGTCCTCATTTGAATAGGGAAAAGTAAAATATTATTCAACAAATTTTAATATAATGAGAAAGAAACCATTTCTTTTTTCTTACATACTCCAAAAAACTTAATTAATTACTGGTTCGTGGACTTAAACCCAAAAAATCTTAAAAGAAACGATTAAATTAATCTCCATCTTCAGAGCATAGAAAGATACTGGCGTTAAAACTTTTCTTCGTAACCAATTTGGCTGCCTTAAACTTAAGTTCAAAGAATAATTCATCTTTTTTAAAATACCAACTGATCAAATATGACCCGGACTGACAACATTTTCACTATTTTAATATAAGCCTTTACGAGTATTATCTTCAGAGCATTGAAAGATACTGGCGTTAAAACTTTCTTTATAACCAATTTGGCTGCCTTAAACTTAAATTCAAAGAATAATTCATCTTTTTTAAAAAACCAACTGATCAAATTTGACCCGGACTGACAACATTTTTACCATTTTAATACAAGCCTTTATTATCAGCTTCAAAATAGACTTCTTTTTAAACCAGTACAAGCATCCCAACGCTAAATTTACCATACACAAACAACACTCGGCTGGAATAGACTTGAGTGCTTTCAGCGAATGACTTTTGATAGATTCAATGGCAGATTTTTCAGTTTAGAATATAGAAAAAAGTCAGAGAGAATCAAAAATCTGGTCAATACGTTGGTTGACGGACGACTCTCGTTTCGTGTTTAGCTAAAAATCAGTCACAATAATTCCAGAATGTGACGGCGCATTATCATGGTGAAAAATCCATGAAATCAAAACTCAAAACAACCAAGTTGTATTCCGCTTTGACTCTTTAACCTATTGGAACGAGTTCTGGGTAAACAACCCCACCGACTTTGAAGTGATTTTTTCGGTTTCCGCGCAATTTTTGGAGCGCCATTGGCTAGATTATTGGTCATTGGCTACATTGGTGGCCATTGGCTAGATTGTTGGGGAATTTCGACGCCATATTGATAAAATAATTTGTAATTGAAGATGATGTATAGTAATCACATCGTATTAAAACATGCTCATGATTGCATTCTTATATATAAAATACCCACAGATTGATTTTTTAGCAGAATTCACGGACTTCACGGACATTTCTGACTTTTTTCGGATCCCTTAAAATACCACTTCACATAACCTAACCAAATTTATTGTCAATTAGTTTTCTGCTTTTCAGCAAATTAACTTTTCTATACTTCAAGATCATGGTTTTTTCTTAATAAGTCCAATGAAATGGTTGATGGCTTCACTATAACACCGAGAGTATTTGGTTTGAAACTTGAATGCGCTGAATTGCAAAATTATTGCAAAAGAAATTTTCCCAACAGCTGTTGAGGCACAGTGTACTAATATTGTAATGAAAGTTAAATCTAAGAGAGTATTCTTGCTATAAAAAATGGTATTCATAAAAACATTTCAGTCCTTCAGCGAACGAGTTTTAAGCTTAGCATGTTTAGTACCGATTTGAGATCGAAAGGTTTCAAATTTGTCTAGCTATCATACTTTTGTGAGACCACTTTTTCAGCTGACGATTAAAGCAAAAATATATTCTCCTTCTTTATTGACATAGACACCGCTTAGCCGAGTTAAAGCTTTGTTTTAATTAAACGGAGTTATGATTTTGGAAGTCTCAGCATATTTAACAGTACAAGCACCTCAAGTTGCCGTATAAACAAGGCTACAACAATGAACTTTCCTTTATTGTCAACCTAATTTATTTGTTTATTTTTTGCATTTTTTTTTTGAATATTTGTTTAATGCGAGCAATTAGGAAACGAGTTTGTCTATGCAAATTGGTTTTATAAAAATTAAAAACCAGAACAGCAGACAATTTAAGAAAGCTTTAGCCCATTCGCCGCAAAAATATTCAAATATGTGTGAAGAAAGTCTAATATATTCGTGATTAAGAAATGTTTGTGAAAAACATTTATTCATACATACATATATGAGTCTATAAAATGTATGTATATGCAATCACTTAACCTCTCCCTTTATTGCAATACTCAAATGCAATTTAAGTCATAGGGAGTACGTCATATCAATTCACATTTTTACACACTCACACGACACCAGAGATACAAACTACAGCAGCGACAAGTGCTAGACGAACAGCCAGTTCGCATACGAAGCAAAGTGTTTGCGAGTAAAAGTGGCGAAACGAAAGCGCAAATGCTTAACAGAAATTGAATTGACTGCACTGAAAATGATTTCAGATATTTTTAAAGCAAAAAGTCGTCAATATTCCGTAGAGAGGCTTTAATGAGACAAATGTATGCTATTCAGTGAAGAATCAATGTCGTTAGCAGAACAAACGCAAACTGAAAACGTGTTACATAAATATGAAACTCTCAATGTTTTATTGGCGAGAACATTTTTCAAGTTTCACAGTAATTCAGTATACCTCCACTCATTAAGGAACCTTTAAAGTTGTAGGAAAGCACAAATCAAATTAAATAACGTTTCATATTTCCATAATTGCAACTCTGTATCTGAATTCTGTAATTCTGAAGCACTCCTATTAAGGGGTTGCATGGGTTTACGGGTTTCAAAAAATAAAATTTTTTTATTGTTTTATTAAATTCTACAAACCTCTAGAATATTGTCCTAAATTTTCAGTTGATCCGAGTAATAGTTTCGTAGATATTGACTTGAGAATTTCTGCGCTCGAGGCTGGCTAGGCTAAGTGTACCGTCTTTAAATGCGTTTTTCTCGAAATAATGTTTTTGAAGTCGGTTGGCAAGATTTCTCGAGAACTACTCAACCGATCTTCATGAAATTTTACACAGCTCTTTGGGATACAATTCTTAAAACCTGGACGAAGAATTTTTTTTATTACAAAAATTAAAAAAAAATATGTCGCGAACTCCTTTTTTAGATACAATTCTTAAAGACTTGAGACGAAGATTTTTTTGTTTGTTTACAAAAATTAAAAAAAAAATATGTCGCGAACTCCCTGAAATTTTCCTTTTTTTGTAAAAAAAATGTCTGCCAAAAATCCAATTTTCAGTTTTTTTCCTTCGTCCAAGTTCTGAATTAAGGTTCTAACTAAAACACGTATTTTTTCAGTTTAGATGACCCTGTAAGGAGTTATCGTGCAAACGCGGGCGCACCTTTTTTCCGTGTGGTCACCGGAAATTGCGTCGCAATGGCCGAATTTAAAATATTTTTTCCAAAAATTTCAAAATTTCTTTCTTAGTAGTGTATGTATGTATGTTTGTAAAAATAAAAAATTCTAATAAAATATTACATTTTTTATATGAGAAAAAATTTGTTGAAAAAAGGCTGTTTTTTATCGGAGAAAAAATTCTAAAATTTGCACAAATATTTAGCCCACTTTTCTAATATAAAAAATACATGTTCCTATTTATTTGGCCGCCACTGTATATTGATAGGTTTTTATCAGTGTGCAGAACAACGAAATGCCACAATTTCTTACAGATAAAAATTGAATACAATAAAATTATTTAGCGTTTTTATTTTGCAGTATCAGCAGGTCATTGCGTCGCGCGATACCGACAACGAATACTCTGAATTTTTTTCTTTTAAACAAATATTGGCTTGTGCTTTGTACTCTTGGGAAAACAAAATGTTTTTTGCCTGGCTATTATTATGTAAACGAAGAAACAAAAGATTGAAAACAAAAACTACAAATCTTTCATATAAATAAAATATGTAGATACATATGTATGTACATATGTATATGTAACATGCCTGTACTTGATAGCTTTTCTGCTTTTGTTTAAATTGTCTGGCCGTTTTTCAATTTTATGATAATGCAATTTTCACGCAAAGTTGTGTGAGAAGCTCTTTACGCGTTTATGCTTTGTTTTGCTGAGTCTGTATTGGCTAGGGGGTGCTCTTTTCGAATATACATATGTATACGGTCATACTTATTTCAGTCTTTCTTTCTTTATGCAGTAATCTTGGTTCAAAATAGCATCTAAAGCTTGAGCTCAGCAAGAAACCAGAAACAAATGTCGCAAATTAAAACTCCATGCTTTCACTTTTCTATAGAAGTTGGCACAACAGTTCCTCTTTTTAAAGTGTTTTGAACCGTTTTCGAATATCAATACCCTTCAATGAGAAAATAGATGCTGTAAGCAGTGCATTTCTATTGACAGTCCTTTCTTAAACACTTGTTGAGTCCTGAAGGTGAAGATGAGCGTGATCGACAAGATAACAAATTTTCTGAATAAAAGACGGTTCCAACTACTTTATACATATCGTATATATAGATCTGGGGTTCACTTGTCGTATCTCTCTATCTCTCTCTGAGAACAATCAATGTTTCCTATTAGCAAGTTTTGATGATGAACTGTTTATAAAATTAGAACCCCTTAAGCTTACTGTCAGATTTTTCAAACACTTTTGCTAAAGTTGTGCTTCATTCGCTCCAATAAAATCTATACTTAGTAACCTTTATAGCTATTCAACAATGATATTTAGTGACGACATATAATTTACAAGAGTATATAGAATATAGGAGAAAGTAGTATATAGAATATATAAACAGTAGCGGAGCAGTAAAACTTTTGGTACGGATGAATCAGAACTTGTGAGAAGGATTACTGAAATAAGAGTTTGCTGGATACTGTCCATGAGCTGGGAACTTTATCTACATACTCTTTCAGGCTTACTGACCTGCCTTTTCAAGAGAAATATTGAGGCAGCAGTAAATTTACAAAGACGGTGCCCAACCGCCTTTAGAGAGGTGAGCAACTACTCCGACAATGGATCGTAAACTCGATAAGACAAGTATTAATGCTTGGCGTTAGTGATATTACAAAATTTCCTAAAAGTGATAAGTTATAAGCCGAACCGGTTAAAGCTGCAACTTATAGTAGCACAGAAGAAGTGGCGAATCGAAGACTGTAATTAATAGAAATCAGTAAGAACTTTTAAGTGAGAAAATACCTGGTATTTTAGAGTTAGTGGTTAAAAAATACAAAGTTTGGCTAAATACCAAAAAAACAAAAAATCCGCTGCTGCACAAGACTTAAAGGGTTATATATGGTACATACATACATGGTACATGGTCGACTTCTTCAACCTGCTCCTGGAGAAAATAGTTCGAGCTGCAGAACTAAACAGAGAAGGTATCATCTTCTATAAGAGTGTACAGCTGCTGGCGTATGCCGACGATATTGATATCATCGGCCTCAACACCCGCGCCGTTAGTTCTGCTTTCTCTAGGCTGGACAAGGAAGCACAGAAAATGGGTCTGGTAGTGAACGAGGGCAAAACGAAATATCTCCTGTCATCAAACAAACAGTCGTCGCACTAGCGACTCGGCTCTCACGTCACTGTTGACAGTCATAACTTTGAAGTTGTAGATAATTTCCTCTATTTAGGAACCAGCATTGCTCATAATTCCGTCCTGCTATATGGTGCAGAGGCTTGGGCGATGACAGCAACCGGTGAGTCGACGTTACGAGTTTTCGAGAGAAAGGTTTTGTGAAAGATTTATGGTCCTTTGCGCATTGGCCACGGCGAATATCGCATTCGATGGAACGATGAGCTGTACAAGATATACGACGACATTGACATAGTTCAGCGTATTAAAAGACAGCGGCTACGCTGGCTAGGTCATGTTGTCCGAATGGATGGAAACACTCCAGCTCTGAAAGTATTCGACGCAGTACCCGCCGGGGGAAGCAGAGGAAGAGGAAGACCTTCACTCCGTTGGAAGGACCAAGTGGAGAAGGACCTGGCTTCGCTCGGAATATCCAATTGGCGCCACGCAGCGAAAAGAAGAAACGACTGGCGCGCTGTTGTTAACTCGGCTATAATCGCGTAAGCGGTGTCTACGCCAATTAAGAAGAAGAAGAAGAAGATATGGTACATACCCTAGTATTGGTCGAAAATATCGAAAAAATTTTAATGTATTTTCTCAAAGTATAACCTTTTGAGATTACTGCTTCCAAATTTCATAAAGAACTGAGCACTATAGCCAAAGTTATAGTTGTCAACAACGCGCTTCCTCCAATTGACCCCAAGTAAGTGTCGACCGTTGAAATTCATTAGTGATTATCTCAAAATGAGGTTTTTCAAAAGGTCCCATTGCGATTAGCAAAGTGTTTCAAGAACCATGTGACCTATTGATCTAATTTTTTGCAGCCTACCTAAAAATTACAATATATCATAGTGGTTTGAAGGAATTTTTATTTGAAGCGTAAGTTTTTTTGACATGAAATAACTGAATTTAGAGAGCAATCGAGCGACGGTGCAGACTGTTGTAAGAACTTAGAAAATTAGTGTCTTTACTGAAGTAAAGCTACTCGGTGCGCATTCGAGAAAGCTATCTCATAGAGACCTCAACTTGAATCTCATAAAAGTGGACAAATAGTGGAGGGTCACTGCTGCAAAATGAGCCGAACACATAGCAAATAGATCACTAAAGAGTAATCATCCAAAAACAATAAAAAGAACTTAAAACAACTTCGGATTCCACAGCAGAACACTACACAAGAAACCTTTTAAATCCAAATATAACGAAAATTCCGTTTAGAATTCGGCAAAGAACGTAAAGAAAAGGTTATGGATTTTTGCAAAAAAAATACTTTGTTTCCAGATGTATATTAATATTTTTGATACCGATGGAAGAAAAAAGTTTGCAAAACTAAGTCTGTGCTTGAACCGAAGAATTTAGTACCAAACCTACAGTACGATGGGAGCAGCGTTAGGTTTGTAGAGCTGTTGCGGCCTCCAGAGTTGGAATTTTAGACTTTATTGAAGGTAATATGGGCAATTGGAGATTTCAAGTGGGGCCAGGTCTTTCTTCACCTGGTCTTTCTAACGGAGTGGAGGTTTTCCTCTTCCTCTGCTTCCTCCGGCGGGTACTGTATCGAATACCTTCAGAGTTGGAGTGTTTTCGAACGCCAATAAAGAGAATAAGAGGGTAATATGGATTCTTACAAGTAAAAGTCGCTGGCGGAACATAGTAAATTGATACCTTTGGTGGATAATTTCGACTTCGCTTAAAGTTGAATTTTCCAACATGATAAGGATTCAAAGCACAGGGTGCAAATCATTAAGGTTTGGCTGCTTTATTATGATCTCTGACAATTAAACATACTAACTAAAATAACAATTTTCAATTTATTTTAATGTATCTAAGAAATTTTGGGGAGAAGCTGTAGAAATAAAAAAAAAAACAAGATTTTTACCGCTGTTATACTCAAAGAACGCATAGTAAGAGCTTGGAACAACATTATCTCTGCATAGTTGCCAAATTTAATAGAATGGATGCCAAGGCGGCTTCAAGCTGTTATAGTTGTAAACGGGCCCAACTAAATTCTAAAATACAATAATAACTAGAATTAATTCCCCTTGAAAAATGGTCTATATGTAAACTTTTGCCTGCCACTGTTACACACCTGCCACATTTAGGTATTTCTAACTGTCAAAAACATGATTTCTACCACCTAATCAACAATTCTAATTTTTTTTCCATTTTTTCAAAATTAGGCAAAATCGAGTTTGGCTTCTCTGTGTTTTAGTTGCAAATTTTTGCTTAAATTGTATATATTTTGCTTCGTGCTAAATTTGCATGTGGGTTGAGGAAATGAAAAACAAAATCCAACGCAGATCGGCTATTCTGCAATTTTAGTGAACAAATTTCGATAAATACTCGATTGAAGGAGAAAAATATCAAATTGAGCGTTGCAATATGCAAATACGGAGCCAAAAATGCCAAATATGACTTGCATTTGCAATAATTTTGGCAATAAACTATGCATTTTATAAAAATAAACACTTGTGGGTGCCAGCAATATGCAGTTCTACATGCAAATACATTAGAGCGGGTCGATTTTTTTTACTATTAAATCAAATATGCCAGAAATGGTCTACGGATCATGCTGAATCACTTTGCCTTAAAGACTACGTGTTTAAAACAGGTTTCGTGACAGCGATTTTATAGCGAAGTTTTAAAAATCTGAACAAACAAAATGTTGGAAAAGCCTTACAATGATTCAAAAACACAAGCCTTCGAGTGGTATAAAGCCTTAAAACCGGTCGAGAGATCGTTGAAGTCATGCCTTGTTCTGGACGACCTCTTCAAGTGATGAAAGTATTAAAAAAGTGAAGAATATAGTGCTTGAGAATCGTCAGGCAAGTGTTAGAGAGATGGCAAGAGAGCTCGTCATCTCACGCGAGTCCGTGTGAAGGATTTGGTGGAAATTTTGAATATAAAGAGCGTCCTTGCTCGACTCGTCCTGATAAAGATGACTTTTTTTTCGCATCGAGTCACGGTTGTGACCGAATTTAAAAATAAATACGCAACGAATACCATCGATCAAGCAGATTTGGCTCCGTGCGATTTTTTCTTGTTCTCCAAACCGAAATTGTCGCTCCGTGGAATCCGTTTTCAGTCGATCGAAGAGATGGAACAAAATTCGCTGAAAGAGCTGAAGGCCTTCCCAAAAAGTGGTTATGAAAAGTGTTTCGAGAATTGGAAAAATCGTTGGCATAAGTAGAACTTACATGTGGAGGGGATTACTTTGAAGAAGTCAAAATAAACATTGATGAATAATGAAATATTTAGCGATTTTTTTTTCATTTTCGGGTACTTTTTTGTCACAATGTTCGTGATATAGTTGTCCGCTCTTGCCGATTCCGACAAATGAGCAATAGAATGTCAAAAGGCACCTCCGTAGTAAATTTCAATCGACGAACAAATTTTTAAAATACTTGAAAAACATCGCCTTAAAAATCGCTGGCTCGAATGCGGTTTAGACTCGCAGTCCCTTAGTCAAAGTTGTGCAAAATGATCCATCTGCTCCTTAGATAATTTACCGCAAACGCGATCTTTTCGTTTTTTTTTTAATTTTTTGGTTCCCTTTGAAGCGACCCGCTCTAATATACATACATACATTTAAATGCATATTATTAGATATTATTAGATTTTGCAATAATTTACTATTGGCTACGGCATTTGCAACGCTAGAATGTTTACTTTACTGTAATTTTATTATATTTAAACAAAGTCTGTCTGTGTTTATTGCGAAAATATCGTGCATTTTCTACGGTTGTGTGTGCGTCTTATATAAAACACGACTTGGAATTGCAATCTGCCTTTGATATAAAAACAAATATTCGTGTCAACAACACTTTTAATGCCATTTAAATACAATTCTCTAAGAACTAAGTCAGGAGAATGCATTGTGCGGAATATTTAGAAAGAAAGAAACCAAACAAAGCAGCAAATGAAAGCAATTATGTAAATATCGGACTAAAAACCGACGCGAATTTTTCCATATCATTTTACATTCACCTCACAAAGCGCTACAAACATACGCAAACACACATAAACGCTCAGCGCACAACTCGCGCCGCGCATCCGCCTGCCGCCGCTTACAATAATAAACTGACCGGCCAACCGCGCCGCCTACCGCACGCTTTTCGGCACACCTGCCCAACGAGGAGCGCTACTGTTCGGCGCAACACCTTTTTGCACACAATACAAACATATGTATACACATACAAACATACATGTATGTGGATCGCATTAACCCATTTCAATTTATAACAGTATTGAATTAAAACCACACACACACACATACACGCGCTGTCGTGCGCTGCGCAACCCTCCACTGTATTTCGCACACTAATTTATGGCCACACGTTTTGATTTTTCGCACACCAAGCACTCACCTCCGATGAATCTGTTGAACGCCGCCAGCCTTGCGCCATTTCGAATGGATCGACCACGGTCTCCTCTTCGATGACACCATCTGGCGTTGCACTCTCCATTATATACACCAAGTCCACTTGCGCTTGCGGCGCTTCCGGTACACTGTTATGCGCCTGCATATCCACATCGTCGTCGTCGTCCTCGTCGCCCAGCAAAGCGCTCATGTCTATTTGCGCCGCCGCCAAACTAATGTCGAGCGTGTCGGGTGTGTCCATTGCAATGGTCGCGGTTTCGCTTTCGTTTTCAAACGCGTGCACAATGTTGTTGCCGTCTTTAACATTTTGCACTGGCGTTGTCCAGGGCGATGGTGTCGGTGCCGGTGTTGGCGGTGTCTGCGTGTTGGTGAGTGTTTTGTATTTACCCAAAGTCCCATTACATTTCGCTGACGGCGCTTCATTCCAACGGCATAGTTTGCGCGGCTTATCTTCGCCTTCGTCGTTGCCACCATTTACAACAGCTGTGCGACGCCGATGGCGTTGTGGATAGCGACGCGGTGGGAGCGAGACTTGTGCCGTGGCATTAGTTGCGGAGTCGGTGTCAGTGTCACTGCCAACGTTGGCGTCGGCGACGTCGTCGCGTACAACGGCGTTGTTATAGTTGCAATTGAAAGCGCACTCGTCACCGCCATCAATGCACTCTACATCGATATCGAAATCGTCGTGGTCGCCGTCCACGTCGCCGTCGGCAGTGTGATTGGCAATGGCAGCTATGAAGGCAGCGTCGTCATCATAATCATTATAGGTTTCCAATTCGGTTTCGTTTGGTGTTTGCGTGCTTTGCTCACACTTAGCCTCGCCACCGCACGCGTCCGTCTGCTGATAGAGCGCGCTGACACGCTCCGCATGCACCTCGCGTATGTGCTCGATAAAAACGTCGAATTGCAGGCAAATGCCGGCACAGAAGCGACAATTCATGCCGTAGGTTTGCGCATCTGGGGACACGGTGATTTCGCCGCATTTGCGAAAACAAGCAAAATCCTCCAGCTGCCAATTGTAGACTTGTTGAGCCAGCAAAGTCGACACAACACTCATCTTCGGCGGTCGAGTGTTTTGTAAGCGCGCGCGGACAAGGAAATTGCTGAAATATGCGCCACGGAAAACACAAGCACACACACACAAACCCAAGCACGCGCTGTCGGTGATTTATGCACGGAAGACGGCGCGCGTTACATAGACAATTAGCGACGCAACGGTATACTATGTATGTATGTAATTTTATAAGTAGCCAGCGCAGTCAGCACTTCCGATCAACCCCAAATAACACGTAAATTACCGCAAACACACGAAAAACACTAAACTTCGCGCACACATTCACATAATTTGACGATTTTTTGTTTATTTCTTTAACGCCAACTAATTTTTTCTACCGACTAACTTCCACTACGTGCAATATATGGGCGTTCGAATTGCTTAGATTTTATTAATTCCTTTTTGCACCACTTCAAATTCGACACACAACAAGCCGCTTATGTTTAAAATGCGAAGGCTCTACGTAAACGCCCGTGCGTCGTGACCGTATTGCTACCAGAGAGACCAGCCAACCGATTCAATGTTACTCGTTCCACTGCCGGCCGTCAACTAGTTCCAGCTGTTGGTCGCAACTTCGGCATAGCGTAGCATACACGAATACACAAAATCGAAAATACTTTCTGCGCTGCGGCGCGTCACTGCTATAGACGCGCGCCAAGTCGTAGCGTTGCTCGTAATGCTCGCATACAATGGTTACGCAGTGTTTATCAAGCTTTTTTTTGGGGGGCTGTTGATAGTGACTTCTCAACTACCGACAGCCAAACGACAAATAGCACAGCAAACAACAATGGCAGAGTAGCAGCGCTACCGTTTTAGGGGTGTGTGAGCGAAGTTGGAAGGCAACGCACACATGACACACGCACACACACACAAATAAATACATACATGCATGCGAGTAAGTGGCATGTTTGTTTGTAGCGCAGCGTTGGGAGCGCGTTTTGGTTGCACTAATAACTTTTTGAGCGAAAGTAGGTAAAGTGGCATTAACGGGAAAACAGGCTTGTTGTTGATTGCTGCTTGGCGCTCAAATGCTGAGGATCTTACTTGAAATTGTTATGCGGCAACGCAGAACGCAGCTTAATTTCAACGGCCTTGTGATTATACTCGCTCATTTCTTCAAGCATGTGTGTGCGTGTGTGTGTGTGCGTCTAAAAAATAAGTATTAGCGTGTCTTCTCCTTGTCATTAAATATGTTATTTATTTCCTGTTATTTCATTGCTACACCGTTACAACGTTATGTTTCATGGAGACCTCAGCTGCGGGTATTTAATGAGGGTTTATTTTTCAAAATTTTCTTTACAAATATTTTTGTTATCCTGCAAAATGAATATGAACTGTTGCAAAGTGTGCTCGATTAACTTGACTAATTAAGGCCCAATTTTCCTTAAATTCTGCAATTAATTATTTTTCTGTCTCAACCAACAGGTGTCTCAATGAAATCAAGCAGAAGTAATGCTAAACAAGCATTATAAACTCCCCATTTTGCTTCTACAACAAAACAGACCGTGAACATTAATCACAAGAAGCGCTTTCGCAGCAAGCTTTCGAGTTTGTGGTTGTTGTTGTAACGGCAGAAATTCTGCCGAGTTGACAATCCTTGGCCGGATAAAAATCCGGGTCCGTTCCGGTTTCGTAGACCCGACTGTCGTGGGAACGGTCGAAATTGTGTTATTTACCTTTGGTGTTAACCAATAAATGGCAGTTTGAAAACTGTTTTTGTGGATGTAATGGACTATAAAAAGTGACAGAAATATACTCGGAGTTTCAGTATTGCCGGTTCAGTAGCAATCCCTAATGCAAAACAATGTTGTAGTTACATAGATAGATCCGCCAAAATCGGGAAGGTCCTCTCCGAACCGTTCGATAACAAACCAGATTTCCGACAAGGCGATTCGCTATCGTGCGACTTCTTCAATCTACTACTGGAGAAAAAAATTCGAACTGCAGATCGGAATAAAGATGGCTAGGTCATGTCATCCGAATGGATGAAAATACTCAAGCTCTGAGAGTACTCGACGTAGTACCCGGCGGGGGAAGCAGATGAAGAGGAAGACCTCCACTCAGTTGGAAAGACCAGTTGGAGAAGAACTTGGCTACACTTGGAATCTTGGCGCCAAACAGAGAAACAAAGAGCGACTGGCGCGCTGCTGCAAACTGTGTAGGCGGTGTGAACGCCAATAAGGAAGAAGAAGATAGACAACTGGCATTGAATGGGTTTTGCAAAATTCGATATTTTTAACTTATAAATTTTCTTTAGAAATAAAAAACTCATAAGTTCACGAAGTAAGGGAAATCTTACGAATTTCCTGTAGGGAAGAAATCATAAGTTCTTGAAGCAAAGCATAATTCTAGTCGATTTTAATAGAAACTGTCTCTGAAAGCCAGCGGAAAGCATACCAGAGTGAGTATTTCTGTGAACCAGGATTCTAACCACGTTTCCAATTTTATTTAAGGGGTTATACTACTAGGGGCAAAACATAGTAAGACTTTTTATTTTAAATTTGGTCCAAAAACACATTCGTCGAAATATATTTTTCTAAGTACAAATTTCTGGTACCGAAACTTTCAGAATGTTGGAAAAGGCCTTCGGTGATAATTATTTATCGCGAACAAGTGTTTTTGATTGGTACAAATTATTCAAAGAGGGTCGAGAACGCATTGACGACGAACCAGAACGCCCAGGATGGCCATCAATATCAACTCATGTTTAACACGTCAATAAAATAAAAGAATTTGTGCTTGAGAATCAAAGATCTACTTTCAAAGATCTTACTGGCATCGTTGCAATATCGGAAGGATCAGTGAAAACCATTTAGAAAAATGGCCTAAGAAGAGCGAAAACACGATTGGTTCCAAAATCACTAAATTTTTTCGAAAAGCAGCGTCGCGTTAACGTCTGCGAAACAATGTTTTCCGACTATTTGGGTGTCATGAAACGTACTTGTATTATTACCAGTGATGGTCTGGAATTTATGCTTACGACCTGGAAATGGACGATCAATCGGCCTAATATCGAATATCGTGGCAAAGATTAACCGAAGCCGAAAAAAGCAGGTCAAAAATCAAGGCTATGTTGACAGTTTTGTTGGTTCGTGCCGCAATCACTGTATTCGCCTGATTTAGTTCCGTGTGACTTCTGGCTATTCAGCAAACTCAAACGACCTCTCCGGTGACACCGTTTTGAGTCAATTGAAGGCATTAAACCTGAATCGGTACACATATTGAAGGCTATTCCGGAAAATGACTTTAACAACTGTTTCGAGGATTGAAAAAATGTATTGGAGCCAAGGCGGATTACTTTGAGAGGAACGACAAAGATTTTGAAGAATAAATTAAGAATTTTAAAAATATGAACAAAGTCTTACTATTTTTTGGGTATACATATGTACATAGTGTCTAAAAGTCATATAAGAAGCGACCGTACCTTCAGCAGGTAGAGTTTTCAACGTTCTCTCGAGAAACTTTTAAGAAGGAAAATGCTGCAAATCAATTTCTTTATTCAACTCCGCAGCAAGAAGACATATTTAAAATGCGAATTCCATTATCCAAGTGTCTGATATAACCACCTAACCATTCTATACACTCCTTGCGTATGGACCCTAGCCCATGTTAGTACTTTTCTGTCAACATTAATTATTTTTGCGTCCGTTTAAGCTGAAGAAACCTAGCATAAGAGTTGCACAGATAGTCAAAATACTCATATAAATTGCTTCTAGACCCCCTCGGACCCCAGTCGTATACGCCCATGCTCAACTTTATTGGTGCTCTTGGTGGTGGAGAAAAAAATTTGACTTTTTATTACTTCGGCATGTACATACGTATGTACATACTTGTATGTATGTATGTATATGCTACTTGGGCTTCTACTCTGCCGCTTTCATGGTTTGTATGGTATGTAAAAGTATGGGTTTTCCGCTCAAGCTTGTAATATTTTTTCACTTTCCTAATGTTTTTATTATTTTTATTATTTTTCGTAATTTTTTTTGCTGAGTGCACAATACCAATAACAAATGCAGTCTGCGCTATACGAAGTGAAATTAAAATCGAAACGGCCACGCGCCTTCGACAGCGACCAGTTTACAGTTGCGCGCAAAGAAATTGCACTGCAAGCTTTTTTGGAATTTTTTTATTGAAATATAATAAGTGATTTTCAGTTTGATTTGATCACAGAGTTTGCAAGTTACTTTGAAATTTTAACAGTTTACCTGAAATTTTGACAGTTTGTTTGACATTTTGACAGCTTTTTTGACGTTTTGACAGCTTTCTTGAAATTTTAACAGCTTTTTTGACATTATGACAGCTTTTTTTGACGTTTTGACAGCTTATTTGACATTTTGACAGTTTCCTAAACCTTTGACAGTTTGGCTGACATTTTGATAGTTTTGACGCTTTGCTTGACATGTTGACAGTATGTTTGACCTTTTAATAGTTTTATTGACATTTTGACAGTTTGTTTGGCGTTAATGTTTTTTTAATGACAGTGTGTTTGACAGTTAAACCATTTGTTTGACAAGCTGACAGTTTGTTTGACATTTTGACAGCGTTTTTTGACGTTTTGACAGCTTTTTTGAAATTTTAACAGCTTTTTTGACATTTGGACAGCTTTTTTGACATTTTGACAGCTTTTTTGACATTTTGACAGTTTCCTATACCTTTGAGAGTTTGGCTGACATTTTGATAGTTTTGACGCTTTACTTGACATGTTGACAGTTTGTTTGACCTTTTGATAGTTTTCTTGACATTTTGACAGTTTGTTTGACATTAATGTTTTTTTTAATGACAGTGTGTTTGACAATTTTACCGTTTGTTTGATATGTTGGCAGTTTGTTTGACAGTCTGTTTGACATTTTGACAGCTTCTTTGGTATTTTGATAGCTTGTTTGACCTTTTGACAGTTTGCTTGACATTTTGACAGTTTGCTTGGCATTTTGACAATGTGCTTGCGCAATTTAACCTTCTGTTCGACATTTTGACAGTTTGCTTGACATTTTGACATTTTTTGGCATTTTGACAGTTTGTTTGACATGTTGACAGTTCGTTTGACGTTTTATCATTTTTTTTTGACAGTTTGTTGTACACTCATATATTTTTCAAAATTTTTGCAGTCATCATAATCGTCTTTTAGTGCTTATACAAAACTATGCACTTATGCCATTTTTATGCACATACCTGTACATGTAATGCACACATAGAATTTTTCATATGAACTGATATAAACAAACCAGCTTGTGCATTTATTATCAACGTAACAAGCGGATAAGCGCACATATCCGTTACCACCCAGGCGGAATTCCATAAAATGTTTTTGGCATGACATCAGTCATGACATGTCAGTAAGTAATAAATTGTTAGAAATTATAGTACGCATTAAACGCATAAAAGATTGTCAGATTGGTATGAGCAGTAAACAAAAATATTAAATACAGTTGTTAGGTGCAGTGGTAAAGATAATTTAACATGCAAATTTCGTTTTTTTTGCCAACTTTTCGCGCTGTCAGCACAGTTTGAGAGGAACTGAGAGTAGCAATATAACATAAAAAGTATTGGAGTTGCGTTGGCCAGTAACAATCTGTTAGTTCGCTATAACTTTTTTTGAAAATTCGAAATTATATATCAGAAATTTAGGTGTTTATGTTCCTAGTTGGTTTTCGATATCTAAAGAATTAAAGACATATATGCGAAAATTCTCCGACATGTGTGAACAGCGGGTCTTATTGTACCAAGCAGGAAATTTAGCTAGAGCGAAGATGATATGTGTGGATGTGTATAAGAAACTGTCGAGAAGCAGTGGCGGGTTCGGAGGATTGAAATGGAGGAAGCTTACCTTTACATTATTATTGCTTTAATTTACTACCATATGTCAGTTAAGTATTGGTTAAAAAAAGGATCTTTATCAAAAGCAGGAGTCTCGGTTAGTTAACCGGAACTTAACTGATAGTTAGCAACCATCTGTCAGTTAAGTTCTTTTTAAAAAGATTATTTATCGAAAGCAGGAGTCTCGGTTAGTTAACCGGAACTTAACTGACAGTTAGCAGCCATCTGACTGATAGTTACCAGCTATCTATCAAATGAGTTTTGGTTAAAAACAGATTCTTCAACGAAAGAAGTAGTCTCGGTTAGTTAACCAGAACTTAACTGACAGTTGGCTGCTAACCAGACATTGTTCTTTTAAAAAGTTCTTTTAAAAAAAATTATTTATCGAAAGCAGTCGTCTCGGTTAGTTAACCAGAACTTTACTGACACAAGGCTGCTAACCGGACCTTGAGAAAACAGCTCTAAAACTATGAATTATCATAGAACCAACGCAACAAACTCTCTCAAAAATATCTTAGCTACTATTACAATATTTTCCTACAGGGTCTCTATGCTAGTTTAAGTATACATATGGATATGTATGTAGGTAAATAGCTTTTGTGAATCGCGAAAATTGTCCATATTTTCAGAAATAAACATGCGGTGACTTGGCAAATGCACTTTCTTCCCACCACTACTGTATGTATGTACATATGTAAGCAAAACACAACCAAAATGTGTATTCATGCATATGTATGTATACGTATAGCGGTGTATTTATAAATACAGTAGTGCACGCCCGGAAAATGTGCATATGCAGTTCAGTAAAAACTTGTGTTTCATGCATACACACACACCAACACACCTACACATTCGTGTAATATAATAAATTATTGACCAACAAAAGTTAAGGTCAAAGAAACTGCTTGTGAAGGCCAATCAATTGCAATTAGAGGTGCACCATGAATAAAGTTCTTTGTATTTATGTTTGTAAGTAGCTACTATAATTTCCCTTTTGACGGTCAGAATGCGTAATGACAAAGAAAGACAAGGATAATGGGTACAATATGCACAAATGAAGGAAATGTAGTTTATAAAAGTAAATATAAGGAAAGGACGACACATATATGTACATACATACATACATTATACTCATATGGTAATTGCATATTTTAGTATGTACATACTTATGTTGGTTGTTTGCATACATACATACATACATATATATTTACATTTCATATGGTGATATTCTATAAACAATGAGGCGTTCAATTTTTTGTTCAAAAAAGAAATTAAAACATGAAAAATGTTTTGTATGCCTGCACCGAAGCTATAATACCCTTCACATGTGTATTTCTTATAGCAAAAAGGATGTAATAGGATCTTAATCGTCCTTTTGATCGCTAGGTTTATATAGCAGCTACTATAGCATATATAGTGATCCGATCTGAACAATACGTGCGGAGAATGTAGCATTTTCTTGAACAAAAACGTATGTATGTACATACATACATACATATATACATATGTCAAATTTCGTGAAGATATCGGGTCAAATAAAAAAGTTTTTCATACAAGGACTTGATTTTGATCGATCAATTTATATGGTAGCTATACTTTATAAAGGTCTAATATAGATGATTCCGACAAATATGCAGCTTCTTGGTGAGAAAAGAGCTTGTGCCAGATATCTGACCGATATTTGAAAAACTGAAGGTATAGTTATATATACTATTATATAGAACTATACCGGCAGATAGGTATAGTTAAATCGAAGCAGCTCGTCACAATCATCATTTATATAAAAATTCACTTTATAGGGTCTCAGATCTTTCCTTTAGGGTGGTATAAACTCTGTGACAAATATAATAAACACTGTTCAAGCACAAATATGTAAAATTAGATACATAAGCAGCCGCATTCCATATAATCGGTGAGTAAATTCAAACCTCATATTTAGCCAATCCGTATACATATGTATGTATGTATGTATATTTGTGTATATGAACAAAACATTACATTGTAAGGAACACGAGTGATTTCCCAATCGGATTACATAACAACTGATAAGAAAATAGTTCAAAACCGAAATGCATTTTCATTCAATTTATTATGTCATTTTGTAAAGTATGACTTTTTTACCAGTCAACTACAACAGCTGATAAGGATAGTGCATTGATACTGATCGATACTAATATATGGGAACAGTTATCGATTACTGCTGCGATTACAAACGCAGTGACGACAAACTATTGATTTATTACTTCAATTATAATAAATAGATGCATCAACTACATAATTAGATTTTAAAAATATTCTAAATACAAAACGATATATAAAAAATCGGCAATTTTACACTTACCGTTTTTGTTTTCTTCTTTTCAAAATTCATATACCACTTGCATTCATGGGTCATTCACACTCACTGTTTCATTGTCAACGTTTCTGTTTAAAACCGCTACCAACAGCAACTACTTTACTTGTGTTTATACATGTGAATTTTCAGCTGGTTATTTAACCATATTCGTTTAAAACTGGAAATATGCAGAACTGCACAAAGTTATTCCGTATTATGCCAGTGATTGGCAAAAGTGGTCGCGGTATTAGCACTACAACACCACTTGATGGTAAACGTAATTTTCGCAAATTTCAAGTACCAAACAAACGGGGTACACGCAGCGTCAAGGAAGCACAAAAAACGCTAGCAAATCCTCCAGTACCTATTGATAAGCGCGGTGTACGGGACACGGGCGTCATGGTTGATGGCAGATTTGTTGAAATTCCAGAACGCATACCCGAATTAATAGTACCGGATCTGACTGACTGCAAGTTGAAACCTTACGTATCCTACAGAGCACCAGAAGTAATTCAATCAGAATTTACCAGCTTGGATTTGTTCAATGCGGTTTATTCTAAGAAGATAATTGAAGATTTTAAAGAAGGAAAACTGAATGATGATGGTAGTCCTGTGACACCTTCAAAAGATGAACAGTTGACTGCTGATGAGGCTTTAATACGCGCACGTAAAACCGGTTCAGATATATTCTAAATCATATATTTTCATTATTAAAAGCAAATTAGCAGTGGTACCTATACTAACATAATTTACTCTTGATAATATCTTTGACGGTAATTATATAGTTTTCGCAACCATTTTTCCGCCTTTAAGTCTGCATCACCAATGAACTGTAATGTGTAAATAAACTATATTAATAAAAGTTGTTACTGAAATTCTATATTTTGCTTACATTTGGGTGGAATATTTTCTCATCGGCTTTGGTGTCTTTTGATGCATCAGTAGGTTTTGGTAACTTCACTGTTTCCGATTCCAAATCAATAATAACCTTTTCTGGTAGTGGTTTCTTTTCTGGAGCTTCTCTATCACGTGTGCTAAAAAATGTTTTTGGTTGAAACGCTTCCTCCTCAATGGCGTCCAAGGCCTTTCGCACCTGTGCATCAATAGCATCTATACCTTTGAGGGTAGCAACGGCCAATGAAGCGGACGCTGCTGTGCGTGAATTCTCTTCTGAACTAGGTGCACGCGTACTTCTGGCTTGTGAACGGGATTTGTGTGAATTTCGACTGCTACGACTAGCAACAGAATAACTAGAGGAGGATGATGAGCTGCTACTGCTTGGACTGCGTCTTGAGTATTTTTTTGACTTCTTCGATTTTTTGCTTTTTTTTGAACGACTGCTACGGGATTGTGATCTAGATTTTGAACGATATTTCCGTGCGTAGTGGCGATCTCGGTCCCTTTCCCTATCTCTCTCGCGGTCACGATCTCGTTCACGTTCACGTTCCCGATCCCGTTCCTTATCTCTATCTCGTCCACGGTCTCGATCACGATCCCTATCTCGTCGAGAACTCTTGGATTCACTCTCCCGCATTATTAATTATAGAAATATATTTTACCGGCAAAACACAGTATTCGTTGTATGTGGACAAAAATTTGTTCAGAAATACATTGTCATTCAATGTTGCCATATTTTTTTACGTAAACGAACTGTTTGCAGAATCTGTTTAGCGTATTAAGCCAAATAAATGTACATACGGGTTTTCTCAAGAGAGGCACAATTTTTGTATAAAATTTATTAAACAGAAACATATACACTATTATATATACTACTTCATCTTTAATGCATTCATATTTTAAAAAATTGTAATTTAATTTCTTACCAATTTGTGCTCCCAATAATCTCTCTTTCTTAAATTCCTCTACATTTCGTAACAATGGCAACGTCAGCATAGCAACGCCGCCATCGCCATTTTTCTCTATGTGAAAATTTTTATCAGTCGAATTGAATTGTTGCGTGTGAAAATATAATAGCAATTTTAATTGAAAACTTGGATTTTAAACATTTTAAAACGCGTTTTGCTTGCCAAGAAGAAAAATGCGAGTAACGAAAAGTGATATAAGCTTAGAATTAGAATGCTGGGTTGAGGAATTATCCCCAGCACAATTAGCTGCATACGAGAAAGTGACCAATGAGCATAATGCAATTAAAAATGCACTAAAATCAGCATTGACTAGCAATGAGGGTCGTGAGCTTTTCAATGGCCAGGTATTTCAGGCGTATTCATTTAAGGGTAAAGTTTTACAGGAATTAAAAGAGGCCACATTACCACCAAAAAAACCCGCTAAAGTTGATGCACCTACTACGCCAGTGGGCGGTACACGCGGTGGTGCGCGTAAACGTCCATCTAACTTTGTATATTTAGAATCTTCGGATGAAGAGGAAGACGATGTGCCATTAGCGAAGCGCATTGCAGTAGCTGCAGGCAAAAAGGGGTTAACGCCGGTCGCTATTGGCACACCTGGAAACGTTACAAAGGGAGCTAAAGGTCAAAAGGGCCTGCAGCCCCCTACTTCGCCAGGCACAATTGGTAAAGGTGGAAAAGCTGGTTCAAGCGGAAAAGCAACAACATCAAGTAAAGGTGATAAAGGCGCATCACCTACAACCCCGCCAACAAATTTCAAGCCATCAGAAATTAGTTCCGTCGGCGGTTTGGTTATCGGTACGGATGGTAAAGATGGAAAGGACGGTAAAGACCAAGGTAAAGAAACTAAACTTCAAGGCAAAACATTTCCATCTTTGGTGGTGTTGGCCAAACCTTGGCTCAAAGTTAAAGATATGTCAAGTACACGTAGCAAATTGGATTCAAAGGTAAAGTTGGTGCTGATGTTGACACCAAATAAATTTACTGAATGGCTTATACAAGAGGGTCTGTTAAAAGCAGAGCAAAAGTGCGCTAATCATCGCTCATATGAGTTAAAATTGGGTGAGTTTATCGTAGTAGCTTGGAAAATAAAAAATATATTGATATATTTATTTTTTTATGTTCAAATCTGGAAAGTTTCTTTTCTTGATAACTATTTAATAAAATCTTACATTTTTATTTTCAAGGTGTTTATTCTGATGCCACAAAGTTTCCCTACACCGGTGGTTATGTTTGGATTAGTGAATGCTGTCCAATGCGTTTTGTTTCTGTATTTCACGGTTCCATATTTGAAGGTGCACCACACCCACCATCATGCATACTCAAACTAATTTATCATTGGTCTTGTCAGACAAATATACAAAACGTCGTACAGTGGGTTAAGGTAGACAATGTCTATATAAAGGGTGTTTATACGTGGCTTCGTGCAATTTGCACATTAGCAGTGCATCAAAAATGTAAAAAGCTAGGCGGACCAGAACGATTTGTGGAGGTGATTAAAATATTATTGTAAAATATATATACATATATATGTATATTTTCTGTTTTGCTTTCACTTTTTGTAAAATTGTATTTTTATATATATTTATACACATATATTTTTTGCAGGTTGGTGTTATCTCGTTGGGCACCACATCGCAGGATGGTCAACAACGTCAAGTGAAAGTTGAAGTTTTAGGCGTTCTGGATTATGCAGAGAAAACCATACGACTACGTGCCGTCGAACCGGTATCCGATGCTGATCGCAATTATAAAAAACGTTTTCAGACTATACTGGAGCCGTTGCAACGTTGGGTGCACAAAGACAGTGTTATTTGCATTGATTTAACTGTGGATAAAATGACACTATACTCCATGGGCTTTAAAAACATCATACAAGCTGCCGCAACCGATAGCTCTGCCAAGCACACAAACTCCGCCGTAATGGATTACTTACGTCGCATTGTGCCACGTATGTTCCAGAATACCTTATCCCTGCTGTCGCGTCAGATGATCCAACAATTTTTGGATGAATTGGTTTGGCGTGAACAATTCGGCACATATGCATTGCAGGCTTTCAACAACATAACCTCACATATAGCAGAGCAGACACGTATGAACACCAACGAAACGCTCACGCAACGCTTGTATCAGGTGTGTAGCGCGCCGTGCGCCTAAAAATATTATAACATTACAAATTCATTACTTACATGTAAATATATTTTTAAACAGGTTGCAACGAATCCCTTCAAGGATTGGAGCGTGCTGCCAGCAAATTATCGAGAGACGCCAGCAAATACAACACCGAAACGGTTGAAAAAACGTTAGTACCACATTTTAGCACTTAAGGATGGCGACTATTATTTAACATTTGCAAAAATGTTTTGGCGGCAGTAACGCCAGGACGTATATATGCTACAACTAATTTTGGAATAATGTTTTAATATTTTTTTTATTTGACTAATGTAAAAATTTTATTTATTTTTATTTCTTCGTTGCAGCGCTCGTTTAAAACCACAAGATGCAAGTTTTTTTTTTGCTAAATCATGTCTTAGTTTTAGCTAATGTGCTTAATCCTCAGGCCTTTTACCTCAACTAGTTGCTAAGTACCACTCGAAAGAGCAGTATAATGTGTTGTCATTACATTTTGATTGAGCGAAAATTGTTGCAACGTTCTATGTTACGATATTTCTTAAAATATTTTCATATTTAGAGTACAAATTCTTTAAATAATTTCAATTACTTAAAACTTTCATAATTTGTGCTAAAAATTATAATATTTGTGTATGATGCTTGAAGGTTTCATTCCAAAACAAAAAAACATAATAATTTTTGTTACAAAAAAGTGTTACTTTAAATTTGCATATAATGCCAAACTTTAATAATTTGCCCAGTCTTTTGTTGTTACTGTGTTTTTTCATTTAATTTTGGAAAAAACCTTCAATATTGTCCACGTTGCATAATAGCTATGTAATAAAAAGAAATTAGTCGTATTTATATACAAAAAGCATAATATCTTATTTATAAATAAGTGTAGTGAAGTTAAAATAATGGCTATTTGATTTTAAATAAATTTCTTGTTTTATTAAAAACTAAACAAACAAGACAAGCTTTTCTATTTTTATTTTTGGTGCACATTGACGATATTTACTCTTGGATTGAAAAGTTGTGATTGTTAAAAAAAAAGTCTTCATAGAAAATCTTACATAAATAATTAGCTTGTGGTATTATGCTTTTTGTATGCGATTTTAACGCAAAATTTGATAAACTAAATAACAGTTGAGATATAAAGGCAAAACTTTGTTTTGAGGTTAGGAAGTAAATATGTAAATAAGAAAAGGAATTATTGACAATCAAACGAGAAATTGAGCTAACAAACACAGAATTTTCACAAGCGTAGAATTTTCTACAAGAATATTTTCTCCTTTAAATGAAAATTTCATTTACAGTATTCTCTCTTGCTCACCACAACTATTTTTGAATTTCAAACGCTAATCCAGTTAGCCTACAACAACTAGTCTTGATATTGCTTCCTAAATTTCTATTTAAAATTTATTTTACTACAATCTTGTTTGCAGCCATAAACGAAGCTGATTACGTTCAACCGGAAAAAGTCAACTTGAAGTCTATTAAGAAGGAGAAACCCGATACACCACGTCATGACACTTCATCGCCCGTTACAAGTGGTCGTCGCGGACGTCACGCAGCAGCTGCTGCTGCTGCTGATGATGATTACAAACCAGAACCGAAAAAATCCTCGGCAAAAAATAGTAGCTCATCAACTAGCAAAGCGCAACCAGCGTCAAAGTCCTCATCCTCTAAACATCATGCATCTATCGCTAAGTCCGAGCCCACTTCTAGCAAGAAACTGCTTGCCGAGGCCAAGGTAAAAAAAGAAAAGGATCTTGAGGACGATTTAAAGGGTATTGAGGAATTGTACTATGGCGTACGCGATGGTTTGGATGTAAATTTCGAAAATTTTCCTTACAAGAATGACGCTGGCGCTGTTGTTGAGGCCACCAATGTTGATTGCCCCATTTGCGATCTTACTGAGTCATTCGATTCCAATGAGAAATTACAAACACATTTGGTCTCACATATTATTGCCGATAAGGATCATCAGTTCCAATGTCTATTCTGTCTGGATAAGCATCCCAGCGAGTCGGTACTCACTAAACACAATCAAATTATGCATCCACTCGAAACGAAGTCAGCTGCGTCAGCTTCTTATCACTGTTTAATTTGCCAGCAACGCTTCAATTCGTTGCATCATTTAACGGTGCATTTGCAGAAGATGCATAATATGTTGGAATTGCCATATGTTTGTCAGGCATGTGGCTATCGTTCATCGTCGCACCGTGATGCAGTCCGTCATTTCTATGATGATCATAAAAGTCAGAATTTCTTGCAATGTCCATTCTGTTTGGATGTGAGTAGTGCAAAATTGCAATTTATTAATTGCCATAAACTAATTTATTTTATTTTTATTTTTTGGCAATTACAGATTTTCCGTTTCTCCTACAAAGGACATGTTAGCGTTTCCAACATTGAAAACTATTATATGCATCTTCGTGCTCATCTTCATAAGAAGGATATACAGTTGCGTTGTCAAAAGTGTGCGCTCAGCTTTATCGAAAAGGGTAAGTGTTGAGAATTTAAAATTTTTTAGGTTATGTTTAATTTCACATTTTTCCAAATAAACTAATATTTTAAATTGCTTGCATTTTCAGGTGCATTAAAGCAGCACTCGGCCAATCATCACACTAGCCTTTTGAAGAGCACACAAAAGGTGCTGCCACTGCTCGCCAACTCTATGCTTATTGCACCACCGAAGGTAAGTGTGTGTTCCTGATATAATAAATTAAATAATTAATTTCTTACGCAATTACAGATACGCAGTCATCATCGCGAACCACTACTCTACACCGTAGTTTCGAAACTCGGCGAGTTCTTTGCATTCATTGACGGTTCCATTTGTGCGGAGTGTAACTCTGAAATTCTAAGTGAAGAGCATTTCAGGTACTTTGATGCTTCTCCTTTAATTTTTGTACAAATTTTAGTTTTACTTTTAACATTTCAGTGGCGTTTTGAAATGCAATAAATGTAATTACAAATCGTGTTGTGAACGTGCTGTCTTCGAGCATGCGGCCGAGTGCAGCGGCGGTAGTGTGGCGCACGAAGTTATGGAATTGCCACTACCAAATGAAATGCATTGTATTTGCGGTTTCTCCACATCGATTGGCAATAAGATGGCACATCATTTGGCCACATGTGGTCAAAAATCGGCATATGCCTCAGTGGAGGCTGCCCAAGAGAACACCGTCAAACGCAATATGTTAGATATGCTGGGTTTGGTGCGACGCGATGGTGAATCTGGTGCCGAAGGTGATGAACCAATTGGCGAACAAGCCAACGACACTGCAACCGAATCTGTAGTTAACGCGGCGGTAGAACCAACCGAATTGCAAGCACCACAAGCGGCAATGGACACCGATACAGTGCAACCCATACAATTCGGTGACATGGAGACCAGTCCTATATTGGATGGCCAAAATGTACAGCAAGAGCAGCAGCCGCCGCAGCAGCAACAAGCGCCGTCTACACTCGACAACACAGGCGTTGTGGATCAGCAAGCCGCCACGGCTTATAGCAGTCATATGGTTGATAGTGGCGATGTGCAGGCGGCACAATATCACATTGGTTTTGGACAGCCAGAGCAACAACATGCGCTCAATACATCTGATATTGATATGCCGTTAATTGGTGAGTTGGCCGATCCAAATCCGCCAGCAACGCCACAATTTTTAGGTGAAGTGCACACGCCTATGTTTGATGCGGTGGCAGCTGCTGAGCAACAGCACTATCATCAAATGATGCAGCAGCAGCAACAGCAGCAGCACCATCATAACCAACAGCAATGAAAACGAATGAAACAGCGCCAACGTGACTACACGTTGCCGTGGCAAAGCTATTGAGTAGCGGAAAGTGACGAATTGTGAGGTACTATTAAACAAGAGTAGGTTTGTTAGGGATATTCACTTAGTGTATACATTTTTCGTGCATTGGCATGCTTCTTGTATTGGGATTTGTTGCAAAATGTAGTACATAATAATATCTACTGCATTTTGCAACTACCCTATAAGTGTTGCATATTTTTTCTTTTGCAAACGTTGGCCATAATTTAAATTAATAAATCATCTAAATTTAATTTCTTTACAATTTACAAATAATTGTACTTTTTATAAAAAATAAAGATTTTGTCAAAACAATTTTCGAGCTATTCACGAAACTTTTAATTGCGTGGTGACATATGACAGCTGCTTTCTTTGTTTACATTTAAAAAATTGTTTCGTATCATTGTTTTGCGGAATCGAGAAACTTTCAAACAGCTATTCGACATTAAAAGCTTAAAATTTTTTTTTATATTTTTCTTATTTTTAATTTTATTCTTAATTTTAAACCAGCTGGAGCTTCGTGAAAACCTCTAATAAAAGAATATTTAACGATGGTAAATTATCAAACTCAGAATATCTATAATTAATTTATTTTTACCGTTTACATTTAAATATTTAAACGTAAAAGAAACATGCGCAACATTTATACCGTTAGTGAATATCCCAATTACTTTCAATTGTCTCGTAAATGCTTTTGACTTTATTTTACTAAATTTGATTTATATATGTATGTATATATATATGTATATGTATAAATATGTTTATAATGTCTAACCTAGTATGTGGTGCACTTTTAAGTTAATACAGGTTCGCATTTTGCTTGAAATTTCGCCGTTTATTGTTTAGCAAAAGTTCTTATTTTATTTTTAAATAAGCAAAAATTGTTCAATGCTAAATAAATACAACAAAAATGTAATTATTATATACAAAGTACACAATATATTTATATAAGGACGAGAATAATTGAGGAAAACATAATATATAAATAAATGTGTAGTCAGAAAAAAGTAAAAGCGTGATGGCATACATATAAAGGAATACATACAAACAATATATATATATATACAGTAAAGGATATAAACTACAACAATATCATACGTACATACATATATACCAAATTAAATTGCATTAAAATGCTTCAAAAAGTATATATGTATATATGAAAAACAAATTTTAAACACAATTTAATCATATATATGCATGTGCATGTATATAGATATATATATAAACTTATAGCACATTAATTTAAAAGCAACTAACGAGATATTGTAAAGCGCAAGCGCACGAATGACCACTCTACGTTAGTTTTGCTAACTTGGTTAGCCGCAAACTCAATGTGTATAAAATTTGTTCTTTGAAAACCGAATAAATTTCTTTAAAAAATAATTGAATATTCTTTTTTTAACATAGTTGTTTGTAAATACGTCAGATAGCTACAAATAAGTTATTGCACACACGTAAATGGTAAATAGCAACAAATAAGGAGTAATATAAGGAATGTATACGCAATTCGGTGAGCAAAGAATTGTTTCAAAAACAGTCGTATACAAGTTTTGAGCAAACGTTGTGACCAACATAAACATATGTATATAATATTGCTAGTTTTTGTTGTTTTTTTCTCTAGTTTTTTTGTTTTTTAATTTTGCTACTTGCTGTTCGTCATAAGCGTAGTCTACTTTTAGGTACTCTATGCAGTTTGGCTTCTTTTTTTTACGTATTTTGGCAGCATCATACCTGTGAAACGCACACTAACGCTGGCCACCACTACTCAATTGACGCATTTTCGATATATGCAACGCTGACAGCACCAGCGCTGTGTCGAGCTCCTTCTGTGTGCCACGTTCGCTATCGAGTGAGATTTCAGCGGCGCGCTCGTGGAAGCGTGACAATACGCGTGGACGATAATCTGGCATGAAAATATTATATTAATTTTTTTAAAAATATTTTTTATTAATATTGGCATATATGTATGTATGTGTGCTATCTAGACTCACCAACACTGCCCGCTATTGGATTACCGGTCAAACGTAGGGTCTCTAATATCGGCAGACGCGCCACGCAATCCACTTCCTCGAGATCGTCAATTAGATTACAACTCAAATCCAAATTTACCAATGAAAGTAACTTACGCAGCCCACTTAGCTTTTTTAAACGATTCTGCGCTAAGTTCAACGTCACCAAATTACCTAATTCTAGATGCCAATCAATGCATTCAGCTATTAGATTTACCGACAGCGATAGTGTCTGCAACTGTGAGAGTTCAGCGAGATTCTGTACGGCGCGTATACGATTCTGATCTAATACTAGTGTACGTAGTTTCGGCGCTGTACGTACACTGGCGTCAATTTGTGTTAGTAGGTTGCCGGTCAAATCGAGATCAGCGAGATTAGCCCAATCGGTTTTCATGTATGGTAAGTTGACTGTAATGGGTGCATCAGTGCAGCAGCTACTGTTCGACAATGATTGTGCTGCCGCCGAACTATTCGAAGTGTAGGAGATAGCATCTGGCGCTGTTGTTGTTATAGCCGCAACTGTATCTCTGTGTATGTTATCACACATAAGTATCTGATTGATGTGTGTCATGGTTGTGCTATGTACGCAGATAGTTTGCACAGTTGGCTTTAGTAACGCAATATCGACTATGTTCTCCGTGGACAGACCATGGAATTTGAGTACCTTAACGTTACGGAATGCATTGAGTGTAAAACGGAGGTTTTTGGGTATAATATTACTACGTTCGATGGGTACATCCACCGTATTGTAATCGTTGCTAAAGGTAGTATTATCCTGTTGGTAGTAAAACATACTAGTATAAGGAAATATTGTATGTACGTATGTATATTTAAAAAATGGCTTACTTTAACTGGCGTCACAATGAGCACCTCCAGTTGTGTACAAAAATCAAGCACATGCGAAAAATCAAATCTACCGCGTTGTTCGATATTCTCCGGGGGGCAAGGCAGGCACAAGCGTTCACTTATCGCATAAATCTGTTATGCAAAAAACACAAAAATATGACACATATAAAGCTTTGAGTGTTTCAGCACAAGGTCATACAAATACCTCTAGCGCAGAGAAGTTAAATGCTTTTTTCGAGCTCAAAAGCGTGCTACCCGATTCATTGAACAATTTTGCCAAGTCCTGCAGCAAGTATACTATGTCGTATTTATTAAAATCCAGGAATTCTGCCAACACACGCGGTAATTGTATGCGAAAGAATACAAGCAATTCTTGCATATATTTCTCCAACTGTTCACGTCGTTGCTCTAGAAATGCAGGGTTTTTGTTGCCTACCAGCTGGAATGCAAACTTACGTTAAATCAATTGCATGAATTTTCAATAAGCGTATATACCTTTTTTGGCGGTAGTAATTTTTTTGATATTGCGATTTCATCAACTAATTTATCATGCAGCTGCGCGAAATCGCGATAACGTCGTTCTACAAGCCACTCCACCTGATGTACGCGCACTTTGATATCATAATACACAACACCAGTGGACGATTCTATATATTTTGGTATAGTTACGTGTGTATCGCCGTTTTGTCGGAAGTAACAGGACATCTTTAATATTTATGCGCTTAAACAAGTTCACTTAAATAACTCCTAGGCTCTTTTTTTTATACGGAAAACTGCAGCCCCGTTCTACGTTGCGTACACACTTAATTAGTCATCTTTCTTAATTTTACAATTTCGTTAATACTTAAAAGTTATTAAACACATACAAAAGCAATTTATACACCTTAACGAAACGAGTTAATTAAATTACACTTTCTTTTTTATTATGAGTGAGAAAAACTAGACAGACGGATTTTGATGCCTTGAAACTTATGAGCAAACAGCTGTTCAATGGGGGCGTATAGTTAGCATTGGCCTCCAAACTGTTACCTTTGAAAAGCGAAATTAATAAAATGTCAACTTATATGAAAAGGTTTTCAGTAGCCTATATTTATTAGAAAATGAAAGTGTTGGAGTAGAGAATGTATTAATAAAAAAAAGTCAATATACATATATTTTGGAAAAATGAGACGAAAATTTAGTTACAATTTCTATGTTTTTTTTTTAGCAACTGGTCACTTTATATCACACAGCTGTCAGCCGGCAATTGTTTACATCTGTTTTTTGGCATTGGTGATTTGTTGGCTCTTTGCGGCTTTTGCGTTTATAAAAAAAAAAAACATCGGCGAAACCCCTTTTTTATTTATATTTTGTACAGTAAAAAATGGTACTAAATAGACGAAAAGTGTAATAAGATTTTAAATAATAAAGCATTCGCAAATACCACATCGGTATGGCATTTTTGGAAGACTGTATAATCGTGTTCGTATCACAGGTGGGCACGCAACTATTTCTATTATTTATTTTGTACATTTTCTACAAATTTTACACAACTTTTCTAACAGATCCTGTTCTTTACCGGAGGCTGGTTATTTTTTATGAAACAACTATTTAAGAATTATGAAATACGACACATTTCCGTACAACTCATATTCTCGGTGTGCTTTGCACTCTCGCTCACAATGTTTGAGTTGATAATATTCGAGATTTTGGGCGTGCTAGAATCAAGTTCGCGTTATTTCCACTGGCGACTAGGTTTAACGCTGTTACTACTCATGGTAATAGCTGTCATACCACTATACATTTTATATTCCGTGATACATAGTTTATCTTTTGGTATGATTCTGTGTTTATATACTAGTATTACTGTAATAATATTGCTTTAAATACTCTTACAGTATCTGACAAAGCGGTGCGTATAATGACCGTACTCTGTTGGTTCGTATTTCTATATGGCTTATGGAAAATTGGTGATCCCTTTCCACTGCTTAGCGTTTCACATGGAATTTTCACCATCGAACAAGGCGTATCACGTATTGGCGTAATTGGTGTCACCGTGATGGCTGTACTCTCTGGCTTTGGTGCGGTCAATTGTCCATACCAAAGCATGACTTATTTTATAAAGTAGGTTGGCAGTGTTTTCTATCAGTTTATATATTCTTTCTTTCAACTTTTTCTTCACAGACCTGTTTCGCAAAGTGATATTATAAATTTAGAAAGGCGCTTGCAGCTAACCGTCGATATGATTGTAGCGAAAAAGAAGCGTATTGCGCTGGAAATGCACCGGCGCAAGAAAGAAACTCAGAACAAGAAAGGTTTATGGAATATATTAAGTTCGGCTGTTAATCGTTTAGATAGTAGTGGCCAAGGTTTGTGTTTATATAAATTTATCAATGTTTTTTATTATTTACATAAACGAATTCTCTAGATATTGGCCAACTGCGTTTAGAGATCTACGGTTTAGAAGAACTGATGCGCCAGCTGTTCATGGAAATCAATTCTATGAAAAATATGCAAGAACGGCAAAGGTGGTCGCAAACGCTGCAGGGCAAATATTTTAATGTTTTGGGACACTTCTTCAGCATATACTGTCTGTATAAGATTTTTATTGTAAGTAAAGATGTTGTAACATTTACCATTTTAATTTTTATAATTACCGTTACTTTTTTACTTAGTGTACAGTTAATATTATATTCGACCGTGTGGGTCGTAAAGATCCTGTGACACGTGGTCTGGAGATTGCCGTGCATTGGTGTGGCTTCGATATAGATCTTGCCTTCTGGAATCAACATATATCCTTTTTACTTGTTGGCTGTATTGTTGTGACGTCTATACGTGGTTTGCTGCTGACTTTGACGAAGGTTATCTAGACATTTTTTCATATATATACATATACATACATATATATTTTTTTTTCATTGCTAAAAAATATGTTATGCTCTTATCTTTATAGTTTTTCTACAGAATATCGTCTAGTAAATCATCAAATATTATAGTGTTAATAATGGCGCAAATAATGGGCATGTACTTCTGCTCCTCAGTCCTACTGATGCGTATGAACTTGCCTGCCGAATATCGTGTTATTATCACAGAAGTTCTGGGAAGTCTGCATTTTAATTTCTATCATCGTTGGTTTGATGTTATATTCCTCGTTAGTGCACTGAGCACTATATTAGTTCTATATCTATCGCAGAAACCGAAATATGATGCCAGCATAGATTAGTGAAACGTTTGCCTACGATTTGTAACAACAAAAAAGTTATTTATAGCTAAAAACCTATTTGTAATATAATGTTACAAAACCTATAAGTAAGCACATATGTGTATGTATGTGTGTTTTCGTAAAAGTACATGTACTCGTATTTAGTAAACCAAAAATATTTAATTGAAATTTATTGTAAATTTTGTTAAGCTTAGTATATTATATAATTAACTGAAACTACTAAAGCTGTAAACAATTTTATGTCTGCATGTGAAACATATTAGATTATTTGGATTATTCCGCTAACGCACAAATCGCATGCGATTAATACGGAATAAACTATTTCATCACTGCTAACGCATATTGCATTAAAATGTTCCATTATTTTAAAGCAATTATACTATATCTATTCTTATGAAATTATTTATAATAAATAAAACTATTAAATTTGTATACAAAAGGAGCATTACTGATTTTTATTGTGTACAAAAAAGGTCAAAAAGCATTTCCATGAGTGAAATAAGCGATATCTGCCGCTTTGTGTGCAAAATTTTTTCTAAAAAGTGATTTTACTGAGGTTGAGCTAACTTTCATTAAACTATAATTTTCATATACATCTGTATATGTGCATATATTTTGCACTGATCATGGAAATTCGCATACACATGACAGCACACACTTTTTCAATTTAAAAATTATAAAGAAAAAATTGTTAATAAATAAATGTAATTTCCTAATAGTTGTTGGTTTTTATTATTATTATTTTTTTTTTACTAAAACTTTCAGCAATATTATAGTTTTTACCTGCACTCAATTTTTCACAGACCAATATAAATATATTTGTAAACTTTCAAAAATATGGCAGCACCCCCGCTGTTCGCCCTTGTGTCATCCACAATCTGCATATTTCGCTTTTTACAAAATCAGTTGGATTTCAATTGGCGCTTATTTTACCTGTGTTAAAATATTTGTTTGTTTTTCTTTTCACAATTTTGCAAAGGAATTTTATAAACTTATCAGTATTATATTTGTGTTATAAGTAAACAGTTTAAGAGCTATAAACATGAGTGATAATATGCGTGTGAATGTTTCAAAGGAACGTGCCGATGCTGAAATGGCAAATGCAGCAGCTGCTGCGGGCTCGCATCCTGATGTAGATGAAGAGATCAGCGTGATCCAGAATATGACATCATTTCTGTTGGAGCATGGCGGTGCTGAAGTGGACTCGAAAGTGCTGCGTACAATTGCGGAGGCGCTTTCCAAACGTTTAAATGAGTAAGTAATTGAAATAATGTTTAAAAGCTTCTTGTGACCTAACCCTGCATACAACGAGCAAGAATATGTTGTTAGATGCACTTTTAACTAACTAGTAAATAACGCCATCTGACGATTAACAACATTGTTTCAAATTATCTTAGGGCAAAATGTCACAATTTCACCACATCATTTGATGAGTAATTAACAAGAGATTGCTGTGTATATCGCATGCTTCACTTTTGATTCACAAACACAAATTAAGACTCTTTATCTTGCAAAACTGAATTTTAGGTTGTATGTTTAATATTCTTTTATAATAGCTTACGATGTGATATCACTTCGACTTGTATAAATAATAATGTCGCTACGTCATATGATTTAATTAGCGGGCTCATATCATATCACACGGCCGATATATCTACATCACATCATATCCTCTCAACAAAGCGACATTTATCGATTACAAATTTTAATCATTGGTGAAAACGAATGATAACGCTTTTAAGCGTTCAATGAGGGGTTTAATGTAGTTATTATATTATTTTTACATGATTTTGGCAAATTGACGCGTATTAAATAATATTTGTGAAAAAAGTCTGCTTTAAATGCCTTTGTTTGTAAGATATACCTATAATTATAATTTAATGAATTGAAAAGAATTTTTATTCAGTTGAAAGTTGTCAGTTGTCAGTCAAGAAAATTTTTATTAATTATTTTAGCAACATCAAACAAATGATTTCTTTCATTTTTTTGATGTTGCAAATATAAAAAATAGAAAAATAAAAAAGTGCGAAAAAATATAAAAAAATTAAAATAAAATAGGATTTTTTGAGGTTTCAAGTTGGTGTTAGTATTATTTTTCATACTTACATACATACCATGTATTAACTTAAATTAAAATATTAATAAAAATACTTTTCAATAAAATACATACATACATATGTACGTATGTATGTATGTATGTATGTACATATGTATATACAAATTCTTACCAATGAATCCTATCATGCACATTTGTCATTCATTTGCTTCAAAAATTTGAAAAGCTTAGAAATACTTTTAAATGAATTTAAATTTGTGAATAATTTTTGTTTATGTAGGTCACTACTTACAAAATGAAAAATAGATTGATAACGCGGATCGCCACTTAGCTTGCGACTTAAGTTTTCATTACAATACAACAAAATGGCACTCTCATTTTGCTAACGAAAGTCGCTCGTATTTACACGATTCTCATAATGCAGATACTTTTATTTTGAACTCTTACTTTTTTTAAAAGATAACACGCGACAACTCATCGATCAGTTCCTGATAACATAATATATAAATAAGTTGGCGTCATTTGTTTGTTTTCAAATGATTTTCTTCCCCCTTCTCATTAGTTACCCTGTAATCTAGTAAGCATTAAAGCGCATGCACAACTATATTACAACCCTAAACTGTGGAAACAGCCGTTATATTACGCTCATTGCATGTAGTTTGTGCAGTGTGTACCTCATGCACCGTCACTAATACAAATGCAGCGGCAGGGAGAAAGTCAAAGGGCTATGTAGGAAAAATTTGAAAGATGGGTTGTTTGTTTTATATGAAATACCCAAAGCGTTGTGGGACATGACGGTGTGCTTGGTTCCATAAAGCGAGGTATGTTCTGCTGAGCATGTATTGTTTGGATGAAATTCCATGTTTATCAAAAAGGCGAATCACAGGAGATAATTAACATATTAATTTTGCTTACTTAAAACGTTATTCTTATTTGAAAAGAAAACATTATTGTATTTGGAAAAAAATATTATTGTTATTGACTTCTACGAATGTCACGTCAAGGTCACGAGAGAAAAGATAAGAAAAAGTCTTGGCGATTATAGATTTTTTTTGAATACTCGCAAACGTCTTAAACTTGTAATTATATAAACTAACTATAATAATGTGTTCTATTCTAATGAAGTTTCGTTACTCTTAGTAAAAAGGTATAAAACTTGAAACTTCGAATTTTCGAACTATTCGAAATTTTTATAGAAAGAAGTTTTGGAAGCCATAATCCAAGTGTAATATGAAGATTATAAGTCATTTCGGATAGAAAAAGGAAACTTCGAAATTTCGAAAATCATTATTCCATTGAATTATCATTTTGAACGAGCTGAAATTTCCATATTGAACAAAGCCAACGTCGCCATATAATGCAAGCGTAAAATAGAGGCTAAAAAACCCATTCCGTATAAAAAAGAGCAACTTCGAATTTTCCTGCTTCGGACAAATAATTTTAAATAATTTTTGCTTCGGAACTTAATTGAAAGTTTCGAATACAAAACTTAAAGTTTCTAATTTTCAAAAGAGCTAAAATTTCCACAATGAAAGAAGTTTTGGCACCTAAAATCGATTTCGTAAGAAAAAGAGTAATTTCGAAAATCTTACATTTCTTCTTAGGATAACTTATTTTATAGTTGCGAACACAAAATTTGAAGCTTTCCATATTGAAAGAGGGTTTGGCACCTAGAATCGCTTTCGTATGAAAAAGAGAAATTTCGAAAATCTTACATTACATCTTAGGGTAAATGATTCAAAACTTAAAACTTCGAAATGTCGAAAGAGTCGAAATTTGAACATTGAAAAAAGTTTTGGTACCGAAAGCATAAAATAAATGTTATAGATGTCATTCCGAAAGGAATAAAGAAACTTCGATATTTCCAAATCCGTATATTGCTCCGTTTGATAGCGGATAACAAATAATTTATACTAAGGAACTGAATTCGAACGTTCGAATTCAAAACTTGAAACTTCGAATTTTCGAACAAGGCGGAATTTGTATATTGAAAGAAGTTTTGGTATCTAAAGCGTAAAATAAATGCTATAGAAGACATTTCGGATGGATTAGAGAAACTTCGAATTTTCAAAAACTGTATATTCCTGCGTTTGATAACGCATAACCACTACTCTAAGGAATTGAATTCAACACTTGTAACTTCGAACTTTCGAACGAGGCGAAATTTATATAAAAATATATATATAAAGAGTAAAATAGTAGCTACTAAAGTCATTCCGTATGGAATAGAGAAACTTCGAAATTTCGAAAATCGTATATTCTCACTTTTGACAACGGATAACAAATCACTTATACTAAGGAACTGAATACAAACATTTTAATTTATAACTTGAAACTTCGAATTTTCGAATAAGTCGAAATTTATAAATAGGGAAAAAGTACCTAAATAGTAAAATAGAGGCAATTAATGTAATTCCGGATGGAATAGGAGAACTTCGAAATTTCAAAAACCGTATATTCCTCTGCCAAATAACAAATATTTTATACTTCGAATCTTAATTCGAATATTCGAATTCAAAATTTTGATCTACCAATTTTCGAAGAAAACTTCAAACACTTTAAATTTTCGAAAACGGTATATTTCTTCACCACATAATATGTAATTTATACTTCGGAAATTAAATTGAACTTTATTGGAACATTGGAACTCATTGTAGTCTTGAATACAAGTAATATATCGAAAATTTAAGTTCTACAAAAGATACTATCTTTCTTTAAAGTGTATCCAAACACATTATGGGCTTTACTACTTAATTTTTTCTACTACCTGGAAGTATACCTGGAGGTTTATCACAGCTGCGACCGAGATTCGAACTCACCACCGATTGGTTATGTACTTGCTGAGGTTTGTTTACTGCTTCGAAACCCAGTTTGGAGTTAGTTTTCGATGTTATCGCGAATAAGTGTTAAAGTTCGACACCTTGAACTATTGAAAAAGTTACGTTAGAAGACTAGTGCATACAAACTTCCCTCTATAACAAGGGTTGACATGTTTGGCAATGTTAAATTGATATTAAATAAATATCATATAATGATATTTTTGTGTTAGTTCTGTAAATATTTCCCTGCAGGGGCGCACACAAACATGCAATATTATCAATTTTCCACCGTTTTTGCTCTCGTACCAATACACACACACACATGCGCGTTTATAAAATTGTCGAGGAAAACTCTGGCATCGACATCTGTTCTTTGCTTGTGTCTGAAATTTTCCACACACACACATTTGAACACAAGGTATTTATCTATGTATGTGTGCAACTATAGAATTTCACTCGCTCGTGAAAATTTTACTCTGCCGTTGCTACTGTTGTTGTTGTTGTTATGAGCGCATGTTTACATACATATTGTTGCATAGCGGCTAGAGCGCCGAGTTGTGAGCGCACTGTGCTTCAGGAGGCAGCAATCGTGCATTGAGTTTTCAGTTGCGTTCTTTCTTTCGGTTTAATTAGACGTTTCATTTGTGTTTGCTACATTCGTTCGCACGTCCGCATGTTCTTAATATACATATACACATACATATAAATGTAGAGATATGTAGTAGCAATCGCATTTATACAACACACTATATAAAATCGTATATACGCCGCGTTTTACTGTATGTTTTTGTTGTGTTTGATTTGAATACATTGTCCGCGTATCATTAAAGTAGAATTTTGCAAAATTTCTTATGATTTCGTGTCGGTCGCGTGTTTTTATTATTGTTCCTGCAAATGTCTTTGTTTTTATGATTGCCCAAAATTTTATTGCTTGGCAATTTTGAATTTCATCTGCTGAATGATGCCGCTGGCTGGCGGCTAAAAGTGCGCCTAGTGTCGCTCAAATCACACCAATTAATATACTATGTATGAATGAAACGTGTGAAAAGCGCGTGGAAAGTGTTGGAAAATATTATTAAAAAAGTGAAAAACAAAAGTTTGTGAACCAAAAAAAAAAATCAAAAATTAAAATTTTTATAAAAATAACACAGCTGCAGTAATAGTGGCTGGACTCAACGTCGCACAAGTGAAACAGAAATTTCGTAAATACATCGGCACAAGTGTGCATATGTTTGTGTGTGTAAGTTGATGTAAAGAAAATATAAAAATTAATGCCGCTTTTAAATTATCAGCGGAAAGTAAGAAAAATAACTAAAAACAACAAATATAAGCTCTGTGCTCAGCAAGTGACAAGGAGAATTGTAAATTGAAATATGCTTTCTTGACCTCCCCTTTTGCTTTTTGCTGAGCACACTATAACACTATAGTGCATGTGTGTGTATGTGTGTGTGTACGAGTTGGGAGCGTATGATGGATAGACAAATGGTTGGACGGATGGATGCTGTGCGCTAGCAAGGGCACGGAAATCTATTATATACATACATACATACCTATATACATACATACATACATACATATACATACATAGTATGTATGTATCTAAAGGGGTTGCTAAATTTAGTTTTTTTTACTTTTAATATGAAATTAAACACAACAACTGTGCGCATTGAATGCTGCTGAATTATAAAATTCTGTGGTTTTTGATATGTGATTTCAAAAATTGCCAAATCGGCATAATTTTTATTACGCAGCCACTACATTATTGCTTATTTTTTAAATGCAAATAAATATCGTACTGCATATAAACCATATAAAGGGTGATACATTTCGAGGTTCCCTATTTATTTTTTTGAAAAACACAGAAATTTCAAATTTAATGGGGAATGTTTATTATCATTTCAAAGAACCTTCTTTGGCATTTCTTTTTGAAGATTATCGCTTTCAAATGGTGCCCACGGCTACGTCTCAGATGGTCCACCCGTTAACTCCAATTTTTGGAGAGTCGTTCTAGCATTTCGACTGGTAACTGGCGAATGACACGCGTGATGTGTTGCTCCAAGGCCTGAATCGAAGTCCTAATTACTTTATACTTTACATATGCCCACAGGAAATAGTCTAATGGTGTGATATCACACTATCTTGGTGACCAATCGACCGGCCCAATACGTAAAATTATCTACTCAACAAAGTGTTCTCTTAATAAATACTTTGTTTGATGCGACGCGTGGCAAGTAGAGCCGTCTTGTTGAAACCAAATATCGCCGAGATCACGAGCTTCAATTTCAGGCATCAAATAGTCGGTTATCATGGCGCGATAACGTTCGCCATTGACGGTTACGTTCTCACCGCCATCATTTTTGAAAAAATATGGACCGATGATTGCACCGGCCGACAAACCACATTGAACCGTTGTTTTTTCTGAAGGAAATGACAGCTCTTGAATCTCTTCAGGTTATTCTTCGTCCCAAAGGGGCAATTTTGCTTGTTTACATACCCATTGAGCCGGGAATGGATCTCATCGCTGAACAAAATTTGGCTAGCAAAAGTCGGATTTCCTTAAATTTTTCAAGAGTCCATAGTTCGAAGCGGTGGTGAAGTACCTTTACTTGGTTCACCCGTTATATAATATAGTTCTTGTGTTGACACTTGCCGCGATTTTGTAAACAGCGTTGCACATGCAGTTATTTGTATGCATGTATTAATTTCATATCGTATGTAAATACATACACACATACATATGTATGTATGTATGTGCTTTTGCATTTATTCTTTCTTCTCATATCATTTATTATTTTCTTATTCATTAAACAAATACTAATGTTAATTATATGCATTTATTATCGCAAGGCGATGACTATACCTACAGATAGGCATGTGTGTATTCATATACATACATACATATGTATGTATATTCGAAAAAGTCATATATAAAGCTTTATAGAAATAATGATTCAATAATTAACAGACTAATAACAGTAAAGAAAGGCTTTTAGCTAGCTGATCGAAGATCGCACGTGGACGGCTACATATATGGAGTCCTTTGAAAGCCACATCTTTAGCTTCAGAGCCATCTAACCTAACATAATCTAATGACAGTAAAGCGAGGCAGAATCTTATTTGGTCTCTTCTTACTAACTAAATTTATGAAATTAAATATTAAGGCGGCACATTAGGGGGCATGACCAACTAAAAAAGACTAATTTTGTGTATAAAAAAATGAAAAAAGAAATACTGTATCAACCGTTTTGATATTTTTTGCGCATGTTTATACATTTTTTAAGAATACACAATTTTTGCTAAGAAAAAAAATGAAAAATAAATTTTTTTTTCAAATTAGATGCGATCTCCGACGGAAATATAAATTTTTTTTTTAAATTAGACGCGATCTCCGACGGAAATATAAATTTTTTTTAAATTAGACGCGATTTCCGATGGAAATATTTTTTTTTTTTCAAATTAGACGCGATCTCCGACGGCGTTAAAAATGTTCTTTGTTGATCTATGATAGAAAAGTGATCAAAAATTAACAAATAATAATAAATTGACGGCAGTTGAAAAGCAGATCAAAAAACTGTTTGTATGGAGTCTACAGAACATGCAGAAAAGTGGATTATTTGTCTCCGAGTAATCACTAAAGCAACTTTTAAAAATGTAATTTCGAGTAAAATGTGTTTAAAGACAAATTGCTGGAGCTGATTGCACTGAGTAGCTACACTTTAGAAGTCTGTACAGAAAAACCCGCCTAAATGTCGCAGGAAAAACCAAGCTTTTTCAGGTACTTAAGCGGGTTGGGTGTTTAAAAGTGCCCGCTAAGTCCTTCGATGCGAGTAATGAGCCCAAAAATGTTGGTTTTTAAGCGGACTCGATACTTAAGCGAGCGGTACTTAAGCGGTTTTTATTGTAACTCCAAAAATATTTGAGATAGCCATTTAAAATTTTAGTATGTTATTTTTAAAAGTGTAACCCAGCGAAAAATTAATTTTTTTCTGTTCTCACTAGCTACGCTCCTAAATTTTACTAATTTTCGCCATTATTATATCTTTCATTAATATCTCTTTTCAGTAAAATTTCGAGTTTTTTTGCTCTGATTATGCATTCTTAATGAAAATTGTTGAAATTGATATTTGGAAAGCTATTAATAACACTTATTGAGCTCCACCACCGCGCGTTAATGTGTTTTCAATTATCTAAAGTTGCCAAAATGTCAAAATTTCGAACTTGTCCGCATCGTTTTTGCTACTTCACTGTCACTGTCTATATTTCCATTTAATTTTTTAACTTTTTTAGGGTTTCATTGCAATTTTGAATAACAATATGTCCACTAAAATGCAATTTTATTATTCATGATAGTATAAATGTTGCGGTCAGTGTCCAAACCACAGTTCTTAGTTTTTGCTATAACAGTAAAATCAAAAAATTAGTTGTTATAAAACTTTTTGGGTTTTGTGATCTTTAGTGAATCATAAATCTTTGTAATTAGAAGGTTCCTAGATACGTACAACTTGGCTATAACCGAGAAGAAAAAGAAGATAGGACCAACTTACCGTTACAAATAGCGTTTCTTCGTCAAAATAACAGCACTTGATCCGAAAAATTTAGTAAATTTCGGAACCGGCTTTGTGTGAATTGTTTCCAAATTCTTTTGTCATGACTTTACCCCAGTTCCTGGCACTGCAAGCGCTCTATGTTTCATAGTTGGTTGAGTAAAATTATATTTTCATTACGATTACCCAATTTTATATTGAATTGTGTGTGTTTCTATTCGTAATCAGTTTGACGTCACTTCAGCGAAGTGAAGTTCACGACTTCTGGCATTTTGTTGATAATTTGATTTTTTTTAAAAGATTTCTGTAAATGCTGCTTAGTATATGTAATATAAATAAGTATTACAGGAGAGCTAGAAATACGTGTAGTAGGTTGTATATAGTGTTTTATTTTCATAGCTTTTAATTACAAATAATCATTATATTAGCATATAAAAAAGTTTCTGTAAGACATTTAATATATGAAAATATTGATTAAAAGATAATCAGAGGTCTTAAACAATAATATGGTTTATTTTGAGTATCCTTAATAATTAATATACAGATGACGCTTTTACCTTAAATTAAGTTTGAATTTTCAGACTTCTATTGCTCACTATGTTCAACGACTGAAATAAAATTGGAGTTAATATAGTGTGCAGAAAAAAAGATTTCTTGCGACTGCATTTGGATTTCATGTCTATAGACAGTGGTAGTCAATAATTCAGGTCTCTCAGCTGTGGTAGCTTCTTTTCGGTATTATTGCACTGTTTTACATTTAAAATTTCCTGGGTATCTGAGACGAGTTCTAGATAAATCTTGACATTGCACGCAGCAATTTGAAGTTATAAACACGAATCTATAATTTTTATATCCTGAATTAGATATATTAAGTTTGTTACAAGGTTTGTAACACACAAAAGAAAGCATTTCTGTCCGTCTGTGATATCAACTGTTTCTTCAAAGATATTGATCTGAAATTTTGCACTCGTTTTTTTCATTCCAAGAAGCAGAGCCGCCGGTATTGCTAGGTTATATTAGCTGCCATACAAACTGATCGATCAAAATCAAATTATTTTTTGTAAAACTTTTTTATTTGACAAGAAATCTTCACGAAATTTAGATTATTGCCCCAGGAAACACTACAATCTCCGAACATATTGTTCAGAACGGATCACTATATCAAATAACTACCATATAAAGTGACGGAACAAAATCAAGATCTTTTTATACCGTTTTGTGCTATATGAAGTGCACATGTGCATATGTACATATGTATGTGTTATTATAGCTTCGGTGCAGTCAAGTTAACGTTTTAACCGATTTTTTATTTTTATTTTGTTTTTATCGTAGTACATATGTATGTACATAACTACAACTGACCAGATATTCGAACAAAGTTCTATTTTTCGCTAATAATTTTTAAAGTTTTTTTAATTTTTTTTTTAATTTTTTAAAATAATTTTTTTTTATTTTATATTTTATTCAATACATTTTTTATATTTTTTATTTTATTGTTAATACTTTTAACTTTTTTTATTAGTTTTAACTTTTTTTAATGTTTGAACTATGTTTCCAATATTTTTTTTTTTTAAATATTTTTTTAATTCTATTTGAATTTTAATTTTTTAATATTTTTAAATATTTTTTAATTCTATTTGAATATTTAAATTTTTTAATATTTTTTATATTTTATATTTTATTTAATAAATTTTTTATATTTTTTATTTTATTGTTAATACTTTTAACTTTTTTTATTAGTTTTAA